>NW_026907650.1:0-41171 GCF_028389875.1 Rhea pennata | reverse complement strand
AAGCAGGGCACTAAGGCAAGAGAACTAAGAGCCCCAGGAGGGAATCTGCCTGCGAGGGAAGCTGTGCAGCACATGCCTTGTTCCGCTCGCCACTTCCCTGACTCTTAGGCAAAGCCCATCTCAGCTGGCTTGTAGGCGTGCCTCCGTGCTCAGAAGCAGCCCCGTGGCAGGCAGGACAGTGCGAGATGTCTTCTGGGCACGCAGCATGCTGCTTCCCATGCCCGGGACAAACTCCGAGCAGGTGCCTGGCTTGCGCTTCTATGTGCCGAGACTTGGAGCTGGCCAGCGCGCACCTTCCCGCCTTGTGTGCTGCTGTCCGCAAACAGCCTGCAACAAAGCAGGGCACTAAGGCAAGAGAAGTAAGCGCCCCAGGAGGGAATGTGCCTGCGAGGGAAGCTGTGCAGCACATCCTTGTTCCGCTCGCCACTTCCCTGACTCTTAGGCAAAGCCATCTCAGCTGCCTTGTAGGCGTGCCTCCGTGCTCAGAAGCAGCCCCGTGGCAGGCAGGACAGTGCGAGATGTCTTCTGGGCACGCAGCATGCTGCTTCCCACGCCCGGGACAAACTCCGAGCAGGTGCCTGGCTTGCGCTTCTATGTGCCGAGACTTGGAGCTGGCCAGCGCGCACCTTCCCGCTGTGTGTGCTGCTGTCCGCAAACAGCCTGCAAACAAAGCAGGGCACTAAGGCAAGAGAAGTAAGCGCCCCAGGAGGGAATGTGCCTGCGAGGGAAGCTGTGCAGCACATCCCTTGTTCCGCTCGCCACTTCCCTGACTCTTAGGCAAAGCCCATCTCAGCTGGCTTGTAGGCGTGCCTCCGTGTTCAGAAGCAGCCCCGTGGCAGGCAGGACAGTGCGAGATGTCTTCTGGGCACGCAGCATGCTGCTTCCCACGCCCGGGACAAACTGCGAGCAGGTGCCTGGCTTGCGCTTCTATGTGCCGAGACTTGGAGCTGGCCAGCGCGCACCTTCCCGCTGTGTGTGCTGCTGTCCGCAAACAGCCTGCAAACAAAGCAGGGCACTAAGGCAAGAGAACTAAGAGCCCCAGGAGGGAATCTGCCTGCGAGGGAAGCTGTGCAGCACATCCCTTGTTCCGCTCGCCACTTCCCTGACTCTTAGGCAAAGCCCATCTCAGCTGCCTTGTAGGCGTGCCTCCGTGCTCAGAAGCAGCCCCGTGGCAGGCAGGACAGTGCGAGATGTCTTCTGGGCACGCAGCATGCTGCTTCCCACGCCCGGGACAAACTCCGAGCAGGTGCCTGGCTTGCGCTTCTATGTGCCGAGACTTGGAGCTGGCCAGCGCGCACCTTCCCGCTGTGTGTGCTGCTGTCCGCAAACAGCCTGCAAACAAAGCAGGGCACTAAGGCAAGAGAACTAAGAGCCCCAGGAGGGAATGTGCCTGCGAGGGAAGCTGTGCAGCACATCCCTTGTTCCGCTCGCCACTTCCCTGACTCTTAGGCAAAGCCCATCTCAGCTGGCTTGTAGGCGTGCCTCCGTGCTCAGAAGCAGCCCCGTGGCAGGCAGGACAGTGCGGGATGTCTTCTGGGCACGCAGCATGCTGCTTCCCACGCCCGGGACAAATTGCGAGCAGGTGCCTCGCTTGCGCTTCTATGTGCCGAGACTTGGAGCTGGCCAGTGAGCACCTTCCCGCCTTGTGTGCTGCTGTCCGCAAACAGCCTCCAAACAAAGCAGGGCACTAAGGCAAGAGAAGTAAGCGCCCCAGGAGGGAATGTGCCTGCGAGGGAAGCTGTGCAGCACATCCCTTGTTCCGCTCGCCACTTCCCTGACTCTTAGGCAAAGCCCATCTCAGCTGCCTTGTAGGCGTGCCTCCGTGCTCAGAAGCAGCCCGTGGCAGGCAGGACAGTGCGAGATGTCTTCTGGGCACGCAGCATGCTGCTTCCCACGCCCGGGACAAACTCCGAGCAGGTGCCTGGCTTGCGCTTCTATGTGCCGAGACTTGGAGCTGGCCAGCGCGCACCTTCCCGCTGTGTGTGCTGCTGTCCGCAAACAGCCTGCAAACAAAGCAGGGCACTAAGGCAGGAGAAGTAAGCGCCCCAGGAGGGAATGTGCCTGCGAGGGAAGCTGTGCAGCACATCCCTTGTTCAGCTCGCCACTTCCCTGACTCTTAGGCAAAGCCCATCTCAGCTGGCTTGTAGGCGTGCCTCCGTGTTCAGAAGCAGCCCCGTGGCAGGCAGGACATTGCGGGATGTCTTCTGGGCACGCAGCATGCTGATTCCATGCCCGGACAAACTGCGAGCAGGTGCCTGGCTTGCGCTTCTATGTGCCGAGACTTGGAGCTGGCCAGTGAGCACCTTCCCGCCTTGTGTGCTGCTGTCCGCAAACAGCCTGCAAACAAAGCAGGGCACTAAGGCAAGAGAAGTAAGCGCCCCAGGAGGGAATCTGCCTGCGAGGGAACCTGTGCAGCACATCCCTTGTTCCGCTCGCCACTTCCCTGACTCTTAGGCAAAGCCCATCTCAGCTGGCTTGTAGGCGTGCCTCCGTGCTCAGAAGCAGCCCCGTGGCAGGCAGGACAGTGCGAGATGTCTTCTGGGCACGCAGCATGCTGCTTCCCACGCCCGGGACAAACTCCGAGCAGGTGCCTGGCTTGCGCTTCTATGTGCCGAGACTTGGAGCTGGCCAGCGCGCACCTTCCCGCTGTGTGTGCTGCTGTCCGCAAACAGCCTGCAAACAAAGCAGGGCACTAAGGCAGGAGAAGTAAGCGCCCCAGGAGGGAATCTGCCTGCGAGGGAACCTGTGCAGCACATGCCTTGTTCCGCTCGCCACTTCCCTGACTCTTAGGCAAAGCCCATCTCAGCTGGCTTGTAGGCGTGCCTCCGTGCTCAGAAGCAGCCCCGTGGCAGGCAGGACAGTGCGGGATGTCTTCTGGGCACGCAGCATGCTGATTCCCATGCCCGGGACAAACTCCGAGCAGGTGCCTGGCTTGCGCTTCTATGTGCCGAGACTTGGAGCTGGCCAGCGCGCACCTTCCCGCTGTGTGCGCTGCTGTCCGCAAACAGCCTGCAAACAAAGCAGGGCACTAAGGCAAGAGAACTAAGAGCCCCAGGAGGGAATCTGCCTGCGAGGGAAGCTGTGCAGCACATCCCTTGTTCCGCTCGCCACTTCCCTGACTCTTAGGCAAAGCCCATCTCAGCTGGCTTGTAGGCGTGCCTCCGTGCTCAGAAGCAGCCCCGTGGCAGGCAGGACAGTGCGGGATGTCTTCTGGGCACGCAGCATGCTGCTTCCCACGCCCGGGACAAATTGCGAACAGGTGCCTCGCTTGCGCTTCTATGTGCCGAGACTTGGAGCTGGCCAGCGCGCACCTTCCCGCTGTGTGTGCTGCTGTCCGCAAACAGCCTGCAAACAAAGCAGGGCACTAAGGCAGGAGAAGTAAGCGCCCCAGCAGGGAATGTGCCTGCGAGGGAAGCTGTGCAGCACATCCCTTGTTCAGCTCGCCACTTCCCTGACTCTTAGGCAAAGCATATCTCAGCTGGCTTGTAGGCGTGCCTCCGTGTTCAGAAGCAGCCCCGTGGCAGGCAGGACAGTGCGGGATGTCTTCTGGGCACGCAGCATGCTGATTCCCATGCCCGGGAGAAACTGCGAGCAGGTGCCTGGCTTGCGCTTCTATGTGCCGAGACTTGGAGCTGGCCAGCACGCACCTTCCCGCTGTGTGTGCTGCTGTCCGCAAACAGCCTGCAAACAAAGCAGGGCACTAAGGCAAGAGAAGTAAGCGCCCCAGGAGGGAATCTGCCTGCGAGGGAAGCTGTGCAGCACATCCCTTGTTCCGCTCGCCACTTCCCTGACTCTTAGGCAAAGCCCATCTCAGCTGGCTTGTAGGCGTGCCTCCGTGCTCAGAAGCAGCCCCGTGGCAGGCAGGACAGTGCGGGATGTCTTCTGGGCACGCAGCATGCTGCTTCCCACGCCCGGGACAAATTGCGAGCAGGTGCCTCGCTTGCGCTTCTATGTGCCGAGACTTGGA
This sequence comes from Rhea pennata, assembly GCF_028389875.1. NCBI lineage: Eukaryota > Metazoa > Chordata > Aves > Rheiformes > Rheidae > Rhea > Rhea pennata. Next base: position 37,204 of record NW_026907650.1, on the reverse strand, counting down.
GCTGGCCAGTGAGCACCTTCCCGCCTTGTGTGCTGCTGTCCGCAAACAGCCTCCAAACAAAGCAGGGCACTAAGGCAAGAGAAGTAAGCGCCCCAGGAGGGAATCTGCCTGCGAGGGAACCTGTGCAGCACATCCCTTGTTCCGCTCGCCACTTCCCTGACTCTTAGGCAAAGCCCATCTCAGCTGCCTTGTAGGCGTGCCTCCGTGCTCAGAAGCAGCCCCGTGGCAGGCAGGACAGTGCGAGATGTCTTCTGGGCACGCAGCATGCTGCTTCCCACGCCGGGACAAACTCCGAGCAGGTGCCTGGCTTGCGCTTCTATGTGCCGAGACTTGGAGCTGGCTAGCGCGCACCTTCCCGCTGTGTGCGCTGCTGTCCGCAAACAGCCTCCAAACAAAGCAGGGCACTAAGGCAAGAGAACTAAGAGCCCCAGGAGGGAATCTGCCTGCGAGGGAAGCTGTGCAGCACATCCCTTGTTCCGCTCGCCACTTCCCTGACTCTTAGGCAAAGCCCATCTCAGCTGGCTTGTAGGCGTGCCTCCGTGTTCAGAAGCAGCCCCGTGGCAGGCAGGACAGTGGGAGAAGTCTTCTGGGCACGCAGCATGCTGCTTCCCACGCCCGGGACAAACTCCGAGCAGGTGCCTGGCTTGCGCTTCTATGTGCCGAGACTTGGAGCTGGCCAGCGCGCACCTTCCCGCTGTGTGCGCTGCTGTCCGCAAACAGCCTGCAAACAAAGCAGGGCACTAAGGCAAGAGAACTAAGAGCCCCAGGAGGGAATCTGCCTGCGAGGGAAGCTGTGCAGCACATCCCTTGTTCCGCTCGCCACTTCCCTGACTCTTCGGCAAAGCCCATCTCATCTGGCTTGTAGGCGTGCCTCCGTGCTCAGAAGCAGCCCCGTGGCAGGCAGGACAGTGTGAGATGTCTTCTGGGCACGCAGCATGCTGCTTCCCACGCCCGGGACAAATTGCGAGCAGGTGCCTCGCTTGCGCTTCTATGTGCCGAGACTTGGAGCTGGCCAGTGAGCACCTTCCCGCCTTGTGTGCTGCTGTCCGCAAACAGCCTGCAAACAAAGCAGGGCACTAAGGCAAGAGAAGTAAGCGCCCCAGGAGGGAATCTGCCTGCGAGGGAACCTGTGCAGCACATCCCTTGTTCCGCTCGCCACTTCCCTGACTCTTAGGCAAAGCCCATCTCAGCTGCCTTGTAGGCGTGCCTCCGTGTTCAGAAGCAGCCCCGTGGCAGGCAGGACAGTGCGGGATGTCTTCTGGGCACGCAGCATGCTGCTTCCCATGCCCGGGACAAATTGCGAGCAGGTGCCTGGCTTGCGCTTCTATGTGCCGAGACTTGGAGCTGGCCAGCGCGCACCTTCCCGCCTTGTGTGCTGCTGTCCGCAAACAGCCTCCAAACAAAGCAGGGCACTAAGGCAAGAGAAGTAAGCGCCCCAGGAGGGAATGTGCCTGCGAGGGAAGCTGTGCAGCACATCCCTTGTTCCGCTCGCCACTTCCCTGACTCTTAGGCAAAGCCCTTCTCAGCTGGCTTGTAGGCGTGCCTCCGTGCTCAGAAGCAGCCCCGTGGCAGGCAGGACAGTGCGGGATGTCTTCTGGGCACGCAGCATGCTGCTTCCCACGCCCGGGACAAACTCCGAGCAGGTGCCTGGCTTGCGCTTCTATGTGCCGAGACTTGGAGCTGGCCAGCGCGCACCTTCCCGCTGTGTGTGCTGCTGTCCGCAAACAGCCTGCAAACAAAGCAGGGCACTAAGGCAAGAGAAGTAAGCGCCCCAGGAGGGAATGTGCCTGCGAGGGAAGCTGTGCAGCACATCCCTTGTTCCGCTCGCCACTTCCCTGACTCTTAGGCAAAGCCCATCTCAGCTGGCTTGTAGGCGTGCCTCCGTGCTCAGAAGCAGCCCCGTGGCAGGCAGGACAGTGCGGATGTCTTCTGGGCACGCAGCATGCCTGCTTCCCACGCCCGGGACAAATTGCGAGCAGGTGCCCTCGCTTGCGCTTCTATGTGCCGAGACTTGGAGCTGGCCAGCGCGCACCTTCCCGCTGTGTGTGCTGCTGTCCGCAAACAGCCTGCAAACAAAGCAGGGCACTAAGGCAGGAGAAGTAAGCGCCCCAGCAGGGAATGTGCCTGCGAGGGAAGCTGTGCAGCACATCCCTTGTTCAGCTCGCCACTTCCCTGACTCTTAGGCAAAGCCATCTCAGCTGGCTTGTAGGCGTGCCTCCGTGTTCAGAAGCAGCCCCGTGGCAGGCAGGACAGTGCGGGATGTCTTCTGGGCACGCAGCATGCTGATTCCCATGCCCGGGACAAAACTGCGAGCAGGTGCCTGGCTTGCGCTTCTATGTGCCGAGACTTCGAGCTGGCCAGCGCGCACCTTCCCGCCTTGTGTGCTGCTGTCCGCAAACAGCCTGCAAACAAAGCAGGGCACTAAGGCAAGAGAAGTAAGCGCCCCAGGAGGGAATCTGCCTGCGAGGGAAGCTGTGCAGCACATCCCTTGTTCCGCTCGCCACTTCCCTGACTCTTAGGCAAAGCATATCTCAGCTGGCTTGTAGGCGTGCCTCCGTGTTCAGAAGCAGCCCCGTGGCAGGCAGGACAGTGCGGGATGTCTTCTGGGCACGCAGCATGCTGATTCCCATGCCCGGGACAAACTGCGAGCAGGTGCCTGGCTTGCGCTTCTATGTGCCGAGACTTGGAGCTGGCCAGCACGCACCTTCCCGCTGTGTGTGCTGCTGTCCGCAAACAGCCTCCAAACAAAGCAGGGCACTAAGGCAAGAGAAGTAAGCGCCCCAGGAGGGAATCTGCCTGCGAGGGAACCTGTGCAGCACATCCCTTGTTCCGCTCGCCACTTCCCTGACTCTTAGGCAAAGCCCATCTCAGCTGCCTTGTAGGCGTGCCTCCGTGTTCAGAAGCAGCCCCGTGGCAGGCAGGACAGTGCGAGATGTCTTCTGGGCACGCAGCATGCTGCTTCCCACGCCCGGGACAAACTGCGAGCAGGTGCCTGGCTTGCGCTTCTATGTGCCGAGACTTGGAGCTGGCCAGCGCGCACCTTCCCGCCTTGTGTGCTGCTGTCCGCAAACAGCCTCCAAACAAAGCAGGGCACTAAGGCAAGAGAAGTAAGCGCCCCAGGAGGGAATCTGCCTGCGAGGGAACCTGTGCAGCACATCCCTTGTTCCGCTCGCCACTTCCCTGACTCTTAGGCAAAGCCCTTCTCAGCTGGCTTGTAGGCGTGCCTCCGTGCTCAGAAGCAGCCCCGTGGCAGGCAGGACAGTGCGGGATGTCTTCTGGGCACGCAGCATGCTGCTTCCCACGCCCGGGACAAACTCCGAGCAGGTGCCTGGCTTGCGCTTCTATGTGCCGAGACTTGGAGCTGGCCAGCGCGCACCTTCCCGCTGTGTGTGCTGCTGTCCGCAAACAGCCTGCAAACAAAGCAGGGCACTAAGGCAAGAGAACTAAGAGCCCCAGGAGGGAATGTGCCTGCGAGGGAAGCTGTGCAGCACATCCCTTGTTCCGCTCGCCACTTCCCTGACTCTTAGGCAAAGCCCATCTCAGCTGGCTTGTAGGCGTGCCTCCGTGCTCAGAAGCAGCCCCGTGGCAGGCAGGACAGTGCGGGATGTCTTCTGGGCACGCAGCATGCTGCTTCCCACGCCCGGGACAAACTCCGAGCAGGTGCCTGGCTTGCGCTTCTATGTGCCGAGACTTGGAGCTGGCCAGCGCGCACCTTCCCGCTGTGTGTGCTGCTGTCCGCAAACAGCCTGCAAACAAAGCAGGGCACTAAGGCAGGAGAAGTAAGCGCCCCAGGAGGGAATCTGCCTGCGAGGGAACCTGTGCAGCACATGCCTTGTTCCGCTCGCCACTTCCCTGACTCTTAGGCAAAGCCCATCTCAGCTGGCTTGTAGGCGTGCCTCCGTGCTCAGAAGCAGCCCCGTGGCAGGCAGGACAGTGCGGGATGTCTTCTGGGCACGCAGCATGCTGCTTCCCACGCCCGGGACAAACTCCGAGCAGGTGCCTGGCTTGCGCTTCTATGTGCCGAGACTTGGAGCTGGCTAGCGCGCACCTTCCCGCTGTGTGCGCTGCTGTCCGCAAACAGCCTGCAAACAAAGCAGGGCACTAAGGCAAGAGAACTAAGAGCCCCAGGAGGGAATCTGCCTGCGAGGGAAGCTGTGCAGCACATCCCTTGTTCCGCTCGCCACTTCCCTGACTCTTAGGCAAAGCCCATCTCAGCTGCCTTGTAGGCGTGCCTCCGTGCTCAGAAGCAGCCCCGTGGCAGGCAGGACAGTGCGGGATGTCTTCTGGGCACGCAGCATGCTGCTTCCCACGCCCGGGACAAACTGCGAGCAGGTGCCTGGCTTGCGCTTCTATGTGCCGAGACTTGGAGCTGGCCAGCGCGCACCTTCCCGCTGTGTGTGCTGCTGTCCGCAAACAGCCTGCAAACAAAGCAGGGCACTAAGGCAAGAGAAGTAAGCGCCCCAGGAGGGAATCTGCCTGCGAGGGAACCTGTGCAGCACATCCCTTGTTCCGCTCGCCACTTCCCTGACTCTTAGGCAAAGCCCATCTCAGCTGGCTTGTAGGCGTGCCTCCGTGCTCAGAAGCAGCCCCGTGGCAGGCAGGACAGTGCGGGATGTCTTCTGGGCACGCAGCATGCTGCTTCCCACGCCCGGGACAAATTGCGAGCAGGTGCCTCGCTTGCGCTTCTATGTGCCGAGACTTGGAGCTGGCCAGCGCGCACCTTCCCGCTGTGTGTGCTGCTGTCCGCAAACAGCCTGCAAACAAAGCAGGGCACTAAGGCAGGAGAAGTAAGCGCCCCAGCAGGGAATGTGCCTGCGAGGGAAGCTGTGCAGCACATCCCTTGTTCAGCTCGCCACTTCCCTGACTCTTAGGTAAAGCCCATCTCAGCTGGCTTGTAGGCGTGCCTCCGTGTTCAGAAGCAGCCCCGTGGCAGGCAGGACAGTGCGGGATGTCTTCTGGGCACGCAGCATGCTGATTCCCATGCCCGGGACAAACTGCGAGCAGGTGCCTGGCTTGCGCTTCTATGTGCCGAGACTTGGAGCTGGCCAGCGCGCACCTTCCCGCCTTGTGTGCTGCTGTCCGCAAACAGCCTGCAAACAAAGCAGGGCACTAAGGCAAGAGAAGTAAGCGCCCCAGGAGGGAATCTGCCTGCGAGGGAAGCTGTGCAGCACATCCCTTGTTCCGCTCGCCACTTCCCTGACTCTTAGGCAAAGCCCATCTCAGCTGGCTTGTAGGCGTGCCTCCGTGCTCAGAAGCAGCCCCGTGGCAGGCAGGACAGTGCGGGATGTCTTCTGGGCACGCAGCATGCTGCTTCCCACGCCCGGGACAAATTGCGAGCAGGTGCCTCGCTTGCGCTTCTATGTGCCGAGACTTGGAGCTGGCCAGTGAGCACCTTCCCGCCTTGTGTGCTGCTGTCCGCAAACAGCCTCCAAACAAAGCAGGGCACTAAGGCAAGAGAAGTAAGCGCCCCAGGAGGGAATCTGCCTGCGAGGGAACCTGTGCAGCACATCCCTTGTTCCGCTCGCCACTTCCCTGACTCTTAGGCAAAGCCCATCTCAGCTGCCTTGTAGGCGTGCCTCCGTGCTCAGAAGCAGCCCCGTGGCAGGCAGGACAGTGCGAGATGTCTTCTGGGCACGCAGCATGCTGCTTCCCACGCCCGGGACAAACTCCGAGCAGGTGCCTGGCTTGCGCTTCTATGTGCCGAGACTTGGAGCTGGCCAGCGCGCACCTTCCCGCTGTGTGTGCTGCTGTCCGCAAACAGCCTCCAAACAAAGCAGGGCACTAAGGCAGGAGATGTAAGCGCCCCAGGAGGGAATCTGCCTGCGAGGGAAGCTGTGCAGCACATCCCTTGTTCCGCTCGCCACTTCCCTGACTCTTAGGCAAAGCCCATCTCAGCTGCCTTGTAGGCGTGCCTCCGTGTTCAGAAGCAGCCCCGTGGCAGGCAGGACAGTGCGAGAAGTCTTCTGGGCACGCAGCATGCTGCTTCCCACGCCCGGGACAAACTCCGAGCAGGTGCCTGGCTTGCGCTTCTATGTGCCGAGACTTGGAGCTGGCCAGCGCGCACCTTCCCGCTGTGTGCGCTGCTGTCCGCAAACAGCCTGCAAACAAAGCAGGGCACTAAGGCAAGAGAACTAAGAGCCCCAGGAGGGAATGTGCCTGCGAGGGAACCTGTGCAGCACATCCCTTGTTCCGCTCGCCACTTCCCTGACTCTTAGGCAAAGCCCATCTCAGCTGCCTTGTAGGCGTGCCTCCGTGTTCAGAAGCAGCCCCGTGGCAGGCAGGACAGTGGGAGAAGTCTTCTGGGCACGCAGCATGCTGCTTCCCACGCCCGGGACAAACTCCGAGCAGGTGCCTGGCTTGCGCTTCTATGTGCCGAGACTTGGAGCTGGCCAGCGCGCACCTTCCCGCTGTGTGCGCTGCTGTCCGCAAACAGCCTGCAAACAAAGCAGGGCACTAAGGCAAGAGAACTAAGAGCCCCAGGAGGGAATCTGCCTGCGAGGGAAGCTGTGCAGCACATGCCTTGTTCCGCTCGCCACTTCCCTGACTCTTAGGCAAAGCCCATCTCAGCTGGCTTGTAGGCGTGCCTCCGTGCTCAGAAGCAGCCCCGTGGCAGGCAGGACAGTGCGGGATGTCTTCTGGGCACGCAGCATGCTGCTTCCCACGCCCGGGACAAATTGCGAGCAGGTGCCTGGCTTGCGCTTCTATGTGCCGAGACTTGGAGCTGGCCAGCGCGCACCTTCCCGCTGTGTGTGCTGCTGTCCGCAAACAGCCTGCAAACAAAGCAGGGCACTAAGGCAGGAGAAGTAAGCGCCCCAGGAGGGAATCTGCCTGCGAGGGAACCTGTGCAGCACATGCCTTGTTCCGCTCGCCACTTCCCTGACTCTTAGGCAAAGCCCATCTCAGCTGCCTTGTAGGCGTGCCTCCGTGCTCAGAAGCAGCCCCGTGGCAGGCAGGACAGTGCGGGATGTCTTCTGGGCACGCAGCATTCTGCTTCCCACGCCCGGGACAAATTGCGAGCAGGTGCCTGGCTTGCGCTTCTATGTGCCGAGACTTGGAGCTGGCCAGCGCGCACCTTCCCGCTGTGTGTGCTGCTGTCCGCAAACAGCCTGCAAACAAAGCAGGGCACTAAGGCAGGAGAAGTAAGCGCCCCAGGAGGGAATGTGCCTGCGAGGGAAGCTGTGCAGCACATCCCTTGTTCAGCTCGCCACTTCCCTGACTCTTAGGCAAAGCCCATCTCAGCTGGCTTGTAGGCGTGCCTCCGTGTTCAGAAGCAGCCCCGTGGCAGGTAGGACAGTGCGGGATGTCTTCTGGGCACGCAGCATGCTGATTCCCATGCCCGGGACAAACTGCGAGCAGGTGCCTCGCTTGCGCTTCTATGTGCCGAGACTTGGAGCTGGCCAGCGCGCACCTTCCCGCCTTGTGTGCTGCTGTCCGCAAACAGCCTGCAAACAAAGCAGGGCACTAAGGCAAGAGAAGTAAGCGCCCCAGGAGGGAATGTGCCTGCGAGGGAAGCTGTGCAGCACATCCCTTGTTCCGCTCGCCACTTCCCTGACTCTTAGGCAAAGGCCTTCTCAGCTGGCTTGTAGGCGTGCCTCCGTGCTCAGAAGCAGCCCCGTGGCAGGCAGGACAGTGCGAGATGTCTTCTGGGCACGCAGCATGCTGCTTCCCACGCCCGGGACAAACTCCGAGCAGGTGCCTGGCTTGCGCTTCTATGTGCCGAGACTTGGAGCTGGCCAGCGCGCACCTTCCCGCTGTGTGTGCTGCTGTCCGCAAACAGCCTGCAAACAAAGCAGGGCACTAAGGCAAGAGAAGTAAGCGCCCCAGGAGGGAATGTGCCTGCGAGGGAAGCTGTGCAGCACATCCCTTGTTCCGCTCGCCACTTCCCTGACTCTTAGGCAAAGCCCATCTCAGCTGGCTTGTAGGCGTGCCTCCGTGCTCAGAAGCAGCCCCGTGGCAGGCAGGACAGTGCGAGATGTCTTCTGGGCACGCAGCATGCTGCTTCCCACGCCCGGGACAAACTCCGAGCAGGTGCCTGGCTTGCGCTTCTATGTGCCGAGACTTGGAGCTGGCCAGCGCGCACCTTCTCGCTGTGTGTGCTGCTGTCCGCAAACAGCCTGCAAACAAAGCAGGGCACTAAGGCAAGAGAAGTAAGCGCCCCAGGAGGGAATGTGCCTGCGAGGGAAGCTGTGCAGCACATCCCTTGTTCCGCTCGCCACTTCCCTGACTCTTAGGCAAAGCCCATCTCAGCTGGCTTGTAGGCGTGCCTCCGTGCTCAGAAGCAGCCCCGTGGCAGGCAGGACAGTGCGAGATGTCTTCTGGGCACGCAGCATGCTGCTTCCCACGCCCGGGACAAATTGCGAGCAGGTGCCTCGCTTGCGCTTCTATGTGCCGAGACTTGGAGCTGGCCAGTGAGCACCTTCCCGCCTTGTGTGCTGCTGTCCGCAAACAGCCTCCAAACAAAGCAGGGCACTAAGGCAAGAGAAGTAAGCGCCCCAGGAGGGAATCTGCCTGCGAGGGAACCTGTGCAGCACATGCCTTGTTCCGCTCGCCACTTCCCTGACTCTTAGGCAAAGCCCATCTCAGCTGGCTTGTAGGCGTGCCTCCGTGCTCAGAAGCAGCCCCGTGGCAGGCAGGACAGTGCGGGATGTCTTCTGGGCACGCAGCATGCTGCTTCCCATGCCCGGGACAAACTCCGAGCAGGTGCCTGGCTTGCGCTTCTATGTGCCGAGACTTGGAGCTGGCCAGCGCGCACCTTCCCGCCTTGTGTGCTGCTGTCCGCAAACAGCCTCCAAACAAAGCAGGGCACTAAGGCAAGAGAAGTAAGCGCCCCAGGAGGGAATCTGCCTGCGAGGGAAGCTGTGCAGCACATCCCTTGTTCCGCTCGCCACTTCCCTGACTCTTAGGCAAAGCCCATCTCAGCTGGCTTGTAGGCGTGCCTCCGTGTTCAGAAGCAGCCCCGTGGCAGGCAGGACAGTGCGGGATGTCTTCTGGGCACGCAGCATGCTGATTCCCATGCCCGGGACAAACTGCGAGCAGGTGCCTGGCTTGCGCTTCTATGTGCCGAGACTTGGAGCTGGCCAGCACGCACCTTCCCGCTGTGTGTGCTACTGTCCGCAAACAGCCTCCAAACAAAGCAGGGCACTAAGGCAAGAGAAGTAAGCGCCCCAGGAGGGAATCTGCCTGCGAGGGAAGCTGTGCAGCACATCCCTTGTTCCGCTCGCCACTTCCCTGACTCTTAGGCAAAGCCCATCTCAGCTGGCTTGTAGGCGTGCCTCCGTGCTCAGAAGCAGCCCCGTGGCAGGCAGGACAGTGTGAGATGTCTTCTGGGCACGCAGCATGCTGCTTCCCACGCCCGGGACAAATTGCGAGCAGGTGCCTCGCTTGCGCTTCTATGTGCCGAGACTTGGAGCTGGCCAGTGAACACCTTCCCGCCTTGTGTGCTGCTGTCCGCAAACAGCCTGCAAACAAAGCAGGGCACTAAGGCAAGAGAAGTAAGCGCCCCAGGAGGGAATCTGCCTGCGAGGCAACCTGTGCAGCACATCCCTTGTTCCGCTCGCCACTTCCCTGACTCTTAGGCAAAGCCCATCTCAGCTGGCTTGTAGGCGTGCCTCCGTGCTCAGAAGCAGCCCCGTGGCGGGCAGGACAGTGCGGGATGTCTTCTGGGCACGCAGCATGCTGCTTCCCATGCCCGGGACAAACTCCGAGCAGGTGCCTGGCTTGCGCTTCTATGTGCCGAGACTTGGAGCTGGCCAGCGCGCACCTTCCCGCCTTGTGTGCTGCTGTCCGCAAACAGCCTCCAAACAAAGCAGGGCACTAAGGCAAGAGAAGTAAGCGCCCCAGGAGGGAATGTGCCTGCGAGGGAAGCTGTGCAGCACATCCCTTGTTCCGCTCGCCACTTCCCTGACTCTTAGGCAAAGCCCTTCTCAGCTGGCTTGTAGGCGTGCCTCCGTGCTCAGAAGCAGCCCCGTGGCAGGCAGGACAGTGCGGGATGTCTTCTGGGCACGCAGCATGCTGCTTCCCACGCCCGGGACAAACTCCGAGCAGGTGCCTGGCTTGCGCTTCTATGTGCCGAGACTTGGAGCTGGCCAGCGCGCACCTTCCCGCTGTGTGTGCTGCTGTCCGCAAACAGCCTCCAAACAAAGCAGGGCACTAAGGCAAGAGAACTAAGAGCCCCAGGAGGGAATCTGCCTGCGAGGGAACCTGTGCAGCACATGCCTTGTTCCGCTCGCCACTTCCCTGACTCTTAGGCAAAGCCCATCTCAGCTGGCTTGTAGGCGTGCCTCCGTGCTCAGAAGCAGCGCCGTGGCAGGCAGGACAGTGCGGGATGTCTTCTGGGCACGCAGCATGCTGCTTCCCACGCCCGGGACAAATTGCGAGCAGGTGCCTGGCTTGCGCTTCTATGTGCCGAGACTTGGAGCTGGCCAGCGCGCACCTTCCCGCCTTGTGTGCTGCTGTCCGCAAACAGCCTGCAAACAAAGCAGGGCACTAAGGCAGGAGAAGTAAGCGCCCCAGGAGGGAATCTGCCTGCGAGGGAAGCTGTGCAGCACATCCCTTGTTCAGCTCGCCACTTCCCTGACTCTTAGGCAAAGCCCATCTCAGCTGGCTTGTAGGCGTGCCTCCGTGTTCAGAAGCAGCCCCGTGGCAGGCAGGACAGTGCGGGATGTCTTCTGGGCACGCAGCATGCTGATTCCCACGCCCGGGACAAACTCCGAGCAGGTGCCTGGCTTGCGCTTCTATGTGCCGAGACTTGGAGCTGGCCAGCGCGCACCTTCCCGCTGTGTGTGCTGCTGTCCGCAAACAGCCTGCAAACAAAGCAGGGCACTAAGGCAAGAGAACTAAGAGCCCCAGGAGGAAATCTGCCTGCGAGGGAACCTGTGCAGCACATCCCTTGTTCCGCTCGCCACTTCCCTGACTCTTAGGCAAAGCCCATCTCAGCTGGCTTGTAGGCGTGCCTCCGTGCTCAGAAGCAGCCCCGTGGCAGGCAGGACAGTGCGAGATGTCTTCTGGGCACGCAGCATGCTGCTTCCCATGCCCGGGACAAACTGCGAGCAGGTGCCTGGCTTGCGCTTCTATGTGCCGAGACTTGGAGCTGGCCAGCGCGCACCTTCCCGCCTTGTGTGCTGCTGTCCGCAAACAGCCTCCAAACAAAGCAGGGCACTAAGGCAAGAGAAGTAAGAGCCCCAGGAGGGAATCTGCCTGCGAGGGAAGCTGTGCAGCACATCCCTTGTTCCGCTCGCCACTTCCCTGACTCTTAGGCAAAGCCCATCTAAGCTGCCTTGTAGGCGTGCCTCCGTGTTCAGAAGCAGCCCCGTGGCAGGCAGGACAGTGCGGGATGTCTTCTGGGCACGCAGCATGCTGCTTCCCACGCCCGGGACAAATTGCGAGCAGGTGCCTGCTTGCGCTTCTATGTGCCGAGACTTGGAGCTGGCCAGCACGCACCTTCCCGCTGTGTGTGCTGCTGTCCGCAAACAGCCTGCAAACAAAGCAGGGCACTAAGGCAGGAGAAGTAAGCGCCCCAGGAGGGAATGTGCCTGCGAGGGAACCTGTGCAGCACATCCCTTGTTCCGCTCGCCACTTCCCTGACTCTTAGGCAAAGCCCATCTCAGCTGGCTTGTAGGCGTGCCTCCGTGCTCAGAAGCAGCCCCGTGGCAGGCAGGACAGTGCGGGATGTCTTCTGGGCACGCAGCATGCTGATTCCCATGCCCGGGACAAACTGCGAGCAGGTGCCTGGCTTGCGCTTCTATGTGCCGAGACTTGGAGCTGGGCAGCACGCACCTTCCCGCTGTGTGTGCTGCTGTCCGCAAACAGCCTGCAAACAAAGCAGGGCACTAAGGCAAGAGAAGTAAGCGCCCCAGGAGGGAATGTGCCTGCGAGGGAAGCTGTGCAGCACATCCCTTGTTCCGCTCGCCACTTCCCTGACTCTTAGGCAAAGCCCATCTCAGCTGGCTTGTAGGCGTGCCTCCGTGTTCAGAAGCAGCCCCGTGGCAGGCAGGACAGTGCGGGATGTCTTCTGGGCACGCAGCATGCTGCTTCCCACGCCCGGGACAAACTCCGAGCAGGTGCCTGGCTTGCGCTTCTATGTGCCGAGACTTGGAGCTGGCCAGCGCGCACCTTCCCGCTGTGTGTGCTGCTGTCCGCAAACAGCCTGCAAACAAAGCAGGGCACTAAGGCAAGAGAACTAAGAGCCCCAGGAGGGAATCTGCCTGCGAGGGAACCTGTGCAGCACATGCCTTGTTCCGCTCGCCACTTCCCTGACTCTTAGGCAAAGCCCATCTCAGCTGGCTTGTAGGCGTGCCTCCGTGCTCAGAAGCAGCCCCGTGGCAGGCAGGACAGTGCGGGATGTCTTCTGGGCACGCAGCATGCTGCTTCCCACGCCCGGGACAAACCGCGAGCAGGTGCCTGGCTTGCGCTTCTATGTGCCGAGACTTGGAGCTGGCCAGCGCGCACCTTCCCGCTGTGTGTGCTGCTGTCCGCAAACAGCCTGCAAACAAAGCAGGGCACTAAGGCAGGAGAAGTAAGCGCCCCAGGAGGGAATCTGCCTGCGAGGGAAGCTGTGCAGCACATCCCTTGTTCAGCTCGCCACTTCCCTGACTCTTAGGCAAAGCCCATCTCAGCTGGCTTGTAGGCGTGCCTCCGTGTTCAGAAGCAGCCCCGTGGCAGGCAGGACAGTGCGGGATGTCTTCTGGGCACGCAGCATGCTGCTTCCCATGCCCGGGACAAACTGCGAGCAGGTGCCTGGCTTGCGCTTCTATGTGCCGAGACTTGGAGCTGGCCAGCGCGCACCTTCCCGCCTTGTGTGCTGCTGTCCGCAAACAGCCTCCAAACAAAGCAGGGCACTAAGGCAAGAGAAGTAAGCGCCCCAGGAGGGAATCTGCCTGCGAGGGAAGCTGTGCAGCACATCCCTTGTTCCGCTCGCCACTTCCCTGACTCTTAGGCAAAGCCCTTCTCAGCTGCCTTGTAGGCGTGCCTCCGTGCTCAGAAGCAGCCCCGTGGCAGGCAGGACAGTGCGAGATGTATTCTGGGCACGCAGCATGCTGCTTCCCACGCCCGTTACAAACTCCGAGCAGGTGCCTGGCTTGCGCTTCTATGTGCCGAGACTTGGAGCTGGCCAGCGCGCACCTTCCCGCTGTGTGTGCTGCTGTCCGCAAACAGCCTCCAAACAAAGCAGGGCACTAAGGCAAGAGAACTAAGAGCCCCAGGAGGGAATCTGCCTGCGAGGGAACCTGTGCAGCACATGCCTTGTTCCGCTCGCCACTTCCCTGACTCTTAGGCAAAGCCCATCTCAGCTGCCTTGTAGGCGTGCCTCCGTGCTCAGAAGCAGCCCCGTGGCAGGCAGGACAGTGCGAGATGTCTTCTGGGCACGCAGCATGCTGCTTCCCACGCCCGGGACAAATTGCGAGCAGGTGCCTGGCTTGCGCTTCTATGTGCCGAGACTTGGAGCTGGCCAGCGCGCACCTTCCCGCTGTGTGTGCTGCTGTCCGCAAACAGCCTGCAAACAAAGCAGGGCACTAAGGCAGGAGAAGTAAGCGCCCCAGGAGGGAATGTGCCTGCGAGGGAAGCTGTGCAGCACATCCCTTGTTCAGCTCGCCACTTCCCTGACTCTTAGGCAAAGCCCATCTCAGCTGGCTTGTAGGCGTGCCTCCGTGTTCAGAAGCAGCCCCGTGGCAGGCAGGACAGTGCGGGATGTCTTCTGGGCACGCAGCATGCTGATTCCCATGCCCGGGACAAACTCCGAGCAGGTGCCTGGCTTGCGCTTCTATGTGCCGAGACTTGGAGCTGGCCAGCGCGCACCTTCCCGCCTTGTGTGCTGCTGTCCGCAAACAGCCTCCAAACAAAGCAGGGCACTAAGGCAAGAGAAGTAAGCGCCCCAGGAGGGAATGTGCCTGCGAGGGAAGCTGTGCAGCACATCCCTTGTTCCGCTCGCCACTTCCCTGACTCTTAGGCAAAGCCCATCTCAGCTGGCTTGTAGGCGTGCCTCCGTGCTCAGAAGCAGCCCCGTGGCAGGCAGGACAGTGCGGGATGTCTTCTGGGCACGCAGCATGCTGCTTCCCACGCCCGGGACAAACTGCGAGCAGGTGCCTGGCTTGCGCTTCTATGTGCTGAGACTTGGAGCTGGCCAGCGCGCACCTTCCAGCTGTGTGTGCTGCTGTCCGCAAACAGCCTGCAAACAAAGCAGGGCACTAAGGCAAGAGAAGTAAGCGCCCCAGGAGGGAATGTGCCTGCGAGGGAAGCTGTGCAGCACATCCCTTGTTCCGCTCGCCACTTCCCTGACTCTTAGGCAAAGCCCATCTCAGCTGGCTTGTAGGCGTGCCTCCGTGCTCAGAAGCAGCCCCGTGGCAGGCAGGACAGTGCGAGATGTCTTCTGGGCACGCAGCATGCTGCTTCCCATGCCCGGGACAAACTGCGAGCAGGTGCCTGGCTTGCGCTTCTATGTGCCGAGACTTGGAGCTGGCCAGCGCGCACCTTCCCGCTGTGTGTGCTGCTGTCCGCAAACAGCCTGCAAACAAAGCAGGGCACTAAGGCAAGAGAACTAAGAGCCCCAGGAGGGAATCTGCCTGCGAGGGAAGCTGTGCAGCACATCCCTTGTTCCGCTCGCCACTTCCCTGACTCTTAGGCAAAGCCCATCTCAGCTGCCTTGTAGGCGTGCCTCCGTGCTCAGAAGCAGCCCCGTGGCAGGCAGGACAGTGCGAGATGTCTTCTGGGCACGCAGCATGCTGCTTCCCACGCCCGGGACAAACTCCGAGCAGGTGCCTGGCTTGCGCTTCTATGTGCCGAGACTTGGAGCTGGCCAGCGCGCACCTTCCCGCTGTGTGTGCTGCTGTCCGCAAACAGCCTGCAAACAAAGCAGGGCACTAAGGCAAGAGAACTAAGAGCCCCAGGAGGGAATGTGCCTGCGAGGGAAGCTGTGCAGCACATCCCTTGTTCCGCTCGCCACTTCCCTGACTCTTAGGCAAAGCCCATCTCAGCTGGCTTGTAGGCGTGCCTCTGTGCTCAGAAGCAGCCCCGTGGCAGGCAGGACAGTGCGGGATGTCTTCTGGGCACGCAGCATGCTGCTTCCCACGCCCGGGACAAATTGCGAGCAGGTGCCTCGCTTGCGCTTCTATGTGCCGAGACTTGGAGCTGGCCAGCGCGCACCTTCCCGCTGTGTGTGCTGCTGTCCGCAAACAGCCTGCAAACAAAGCAGGGCACTAAGGCAGGAGAAGTAAGCACCCCAGGAGGGAATGTGCCTGCGAGGGAAGCTGTGCAGCACATCCCTTGTTCCGCTCGCCACTTCCCTGACTCTTAGGCAAAGCCCTTCTCAGCTGGCTTGTAGGCGTGCCTCCGTGTTCAGAAGCAGCCCCGTGGCAGGCAGGACATTGCGGGATGTCTTCTGGGCACGCAGCATGCTGATTCCCATGCCCGGGACAAACTGCGAGCAGGTGCCTGGCTTGCGCTTCTATGTGCCGAGACTTGGAGCTGGCCAGCACGCACCTTCCCGCTGTGTGTGCTGCTGTCCGCAAACAGCCTCCAAACAAAGCAGGGCACTAAGGCAAGAGAAGTAAGCGCCCCAGGAGGGAATGTGCCTGCGAGGGAAGCTGTGCAGCACATCCCTTGTTCCGCTCGCCACTTCCCTGACTCTTAGGCAAAGCCCATCTCAGCTGGCTTGTAGGCGTGCCTCCGTGCTCAGAAGCAGCCCCGTGGCAGGCAGGACAGTGCGGGATGTCTTCTGGGCACGCAGCATGCTGCTTCCCACGCCCGGGACAAATTGCGAGCAGGTGCCTCGCTTGCGCTTCTATGTGCCGAGACTTGGAGCTGGCCAGTGAGCACCTTCCCGCCTTGTGTGCTGCTGTCCGCAAACAGCCTCCAAACATAGCAGGGCACTAAGGCAAGAGAAGTAAGCGCCCCAGGAGGGAATCTGCCTGCGAGGGAACCTGTGCAGCACATCCCTTGTTCCGCTCGCCACTTCCCTGACTCTTAGGCAAAGCCCATCTCAGCTGGCTTGTAGGCGTGCCTCCGTGCTCAGAAGCAGCCCCGTGGCAGGCAGGACAGTGCGAGATGTCTTCTGGGCACGCAGCATGCTGCTTCCCACGCCCGGGACAAACTCCGAGCAGGTGCCTGGCTTGCGCTTCTATGTGCCGAGACTTGGAGCTGGCCAGCGCGCACCTTCCCGCTGTGTGTGCTGCTGTCCGCAAACAGCCTCCAAACAAAGCAGGGCACTAAGGCAGGAGATGTAAGCGCCCCAGGAGGGAATCTGCCTGCGAGGGAACCTGTGCAGCACATCCCTTGTTCCGCTCGCCACTTCCCTGACTCTTAGGCAAAGCCCATCTCAGCTGGCTTGTAGGCGTGCCTCCGTGTTCAGAAGCAGCCCCGTGGCAGGCAGGACAGTGGGAGAAGTCTTCTGGGCACGCAGCATGCTGCTTCCCACGCCCGGGACAAACTCCGAGCAGGTGCCTGGCTTGCGCTTCTATGTGCCGAGACTTGGAGCTGGCCAGCGCGCACCTTCCCGCTGTGTGCGCTGCTGTCCGCAAACAGCCTGCAAACAAAGCAGGGCACTAAGGCAAGAGAACTAAGAGCCCCAGGAGGGAATGTGCCTGCGAGGGAAGCTGTGCAGCACATCCCTTGTTCAGCTCGCCACTTCCCTGACTCTTAGGCAAAGCCCATCTCAGCTGCCTTGTAGGCGTGCCTCCGTGTTCAGAAGCAGCCCCGTGGCAGGCAGGACAGTGCGGGATGTCTTCTGGGCACGCAGCATGCTGCTTCCCACGCCCGGGACAAACTCCGAGCAGGTGCCTGGCTTGCGCTTCTATGTGCCGAGACTTGGAGCTGGCCAGCGCGCACCTTCCCGCTGTGTGCGCTGCTGTCCGCAAACAGCCTGCAAACAAAGCAGGGCACTAAGGCAAGAGAACTAAGAGCCCCAGGAGGGAATCTGCCTGCGAGGGAAGCTGTGCAGCACATGCCTTGTTCCGCTCGCCACTTCCCTGACTCTTAGGCAAAGCCCATCTCAGCTGGCTTGTAGGCGTGCCTCCGTGCTCAGAAGCAGCCCCGTGGCAGGCAGGACAGTGCGGGATGTCTTCTGGGCACGCAGCATGCTGCTTCCCACGCCCGGGACAAATTGCTAGCAGGTGCCTGGCTTGCGCTTCAATCTGCCGAGACTTGGAGCTGGCCAGCGCGCACCTTCCCGCTGTGTGTGCTGCTGTCCGCAAACAGCCTGCAAACAAAGCAGGGCAC
Organism: Rhea pennata; assembly: GCF_028389875.1. Classification (NCBI taxonomy): domain Eukaryota; kingdom Metazoa; phylum Chordata; class Aves; order Rheiformes; family Rheidae; genus Rhea; species Rhea pennata. The sequence continues at coordinate 19,999 of NW_026907650.1, read as the reverse complement.
TAAGGCAGGAGAAGTAAGCGCCCCAGGAGGGAATGTGCCTGCGAGGGAAGCTGTGCAGCACATCCCTTGTTCAGCTCGCCATTTCCCTGACTCTTAGGCAAAGCCCTTCTCAGCTGGCTTGTAGGCGTGCCTCCGTGTTCAGAAGCAGCCCCGTGGCAGGCAGGACATTGCGGGATGTCTTCTGGGCACGCAGCATGCTGATTCCCATGCCCGGGACAAACTGCGAGCAGGTGCCTGGCTTGCGCTTCTATGTGCCGAGACTTGGAGCTGGCCAGCACGCACCTTCCCGCTGTGTGTGCTGCTGTCCGCAAACAGCCTCCAAACAAAGCAGGGCACTAAGGCAAGAGAAGTAAGCGCCCCAGGAGGGAATCTGCCTGCGAGGGAAGCTGTGCAGCACATCCCTTGTTCCGCTCGCCACTTCCCTGACTCTTAGGCAAAGCCCATCTCAGCTGGCTTGTAGGCGTGCCTCCGTGCTCAGAAGCAGCCCCGTGGCAGGCAGGACAGTGTGAGATGTCTTCTGGGCACGCAGCATGCTGCTTCCCACGCCCGGGACAAATTGCGAGCAGGTGCCTCGCTTGCGCTTCTATGTGCCGAGACTTGGAGCTGGCCAGTGAGCACCTTCCCGCCTTGTGTGCTGCTGTCCGCAAACAGCCTCCAAACAAAGCAGGGCACTAAGGCAAGAGAAGTAAGCGCCCCAGGAGGGAATCTGCCTGCGAGGGAACCTGTGCAGCACATCCCTTGTTCCGCTCGCCACTTCCCTGACTCTTAGGCAAAGCCCATCTCAGCTGGCTTGTAGGCGTGCCTCCGTGCTCAGAAGCAGCCCCGTGGCAGGCAGGACAGTGCGAGATGTCTTCTGGGCACGCAGCATGCTGCTTCCCACGCCCGGGACAAACTCCGAGCAGGTGCCTGGCTTGCGCTTCTATGTGCCAAGACTTGGAGCTGGCCAGCGCGCACCTTCCCGCTGTGTGTGCTGCTGTCCGCAAACAGCCTCCAAACAAAGCAGGGCACTAAGGCAGGAGATGTAAGCGCCCCAGGAGGGAATCTGCCTGCGAGGGAAGCTGTGCAGCACATCCCTTGTTCCGCTCGCCACTTCCCTGACTCTTAGGCAAAGCCCATCTCAGCTGCCTTGTAGGCGTGCCTCCGTGCTCAGAAGCAGCCCCGTGGCAGGCAGGACAGTGGGAGAAGTCTTCTGGGCACGCAGCATGCTGCTTCCCACGCCCGGGACAAACTCCGAGCAGGTGCCTGGCTTGCGCTTCTATGTGCCGAGACTTGGAGCTGGCCAGCGCGCACCTTCCCGCTGTGTGCGCTGCTGTCCGCAAACAGCCTGCAAACAAAGCAGGGCACTAAGGCAAGAGAACTAAGAGCCCCAGGAGGGAATGTGCCTGCGAGGGAAGCTGTGCAGCACATCCCTTGTTCAGCTCGCCACTTCCCTGACTCTTAGGCAAAGCCCATCTCAGCTGCCTTGTAGGCGTGCCTCCGTGTTCAGAAGCAGCCCCGTGGCAGGCAGGACAGTGCGGGATGTCTTCTGGGCACGCAGCATGCTGCTTCCCACGCCCGGGACAAACTCCGAGCAGGTGCCTGGCTTGCGCTTCTATGTGCCGAGACTTGGAGCTGGCCAGCGCGCACCTTCCCGCTGTGTGCGCTGCTGTCCGCAAACAGCCTGCAAACAAAGCAGGGCACTAAGGCAAGAGAACTAAGAGCCCCAGGAGGGAATCTGCCTGCGAGGGAAGCTGTGCAGCACATGCCTTGTTCCGCTCGCCACTTCCCTGACTCTTAGGCAAAGCCCATCTCAGCTGGCTTGTAGGCGTGCCTCCGTGCTCAGAAGCAGCCCCGTGGCAGGCAGGACAGTGCGGGATGTCTTCTGGGCACGCAGCATGCTGCTTCCCACGCCCGGGACAAATTGCTAGCAGGTGCCTGGCTTGCGCTTCAATCTGCCGAGACTTGGAGCTGGCCAGCGCGCACCTTCCCGCTGTGTGTGCTGCTGTCCGCAAACAGCCTGCAAACAAAGCAGGGCACTAAGGCAGGAGAAGTAAGCGCCCCAGGAGGGAATCTGCCTGCGAGGGAAGCTGTGCAGCACATCCCTTGTTCCGCTCGCCACTTCCCTGACTCTTAGGCAAAGCCCATCTCAGCTGGCTTGTAGGCGTGCCTCCGTGCTCAGAAGCAGCCCCGTGGCAGGCAGGACAGTGCAGGATGTCTTCTGGGCACGCAGCATGCTGATTCCCATGCCCGGGACAAACTGCGAGCAGGTGCCTGGCTTGCGCTTCTATGTGCCAAGACTTGGAGCTGGCCAGCGCGCACCTTCCCGCTGTGTGCGCTGCTGTCCGCAAACAGCCTGCAAACAAAGCAGGGCACTAAGGCAAGAGAACTAAGAGCCCCAGGAGGGAATCTGCCTGCGAGGGAACCTGTGCAGCACATCCCTTGTTCCGCTCGCCACTTCCCTGACTCTTAGGCAAAGCCCATCTCAGCTGGCTTGTAGGCGTGCCTCCGTGCTCAGAAGCAGCCCCGTGGCAGGCAGGACAGTGCGGGATGTCTTCTGGGCACGCAGCATGCTGCTTCCCACGCCCGGGACAAACTCCGAGCAGGTGCCTCGCTTGCGCTTCTATGTGCCGAGACTTGGAGCTGGCCAGCGCGCACCTTCCCGCTGTGTGTGCTGCTGTCCGCAAACAGCCTGCAAACAAAGCAGGGCACTAAGGCAGGAGAAGTAAGCGCCCCAGGAGGGAATGTGCCTGCGAGGGAAGCTGTGCAGCACATCCCTTGTTCAGCTCGCCACTTCCCTGACTCTTAGGCAAAGCCCATCTCAGCTGGCTTGTAGGCGTGCCTCCGTGTTCAGAAGCAGCCCCGTGGCAGGCAGGACAGTGCGGGATGTCTTCTGGGCACGCAGCATGCTGATTCCCATGCCCGGGACAAACTCCGAGCAGGTGCCTGGCTTGCGCTTCTATGTGCCGAGACTTGGAGCTGGCCAGCGCGCACCTTCCCGCCTTGTGTGCTGCTGTCCGCAAACAGCCTCCAAACAAAGCAGGGCACTAAGGCAAGAGAAGTAAGCGCCCCAGGAGGGAATGTGCCTGCGAGGGAAGCTGTGCAGCACATCCCTTGTTCCGCTCGCCACTTCCCTGACTCTTAGGCAAAGCCCATCTCAGCTGGCTTGTAGGCGTGCCTCCGTGCTCAGAAGCAGCCCCGTGGCAGGCAGGACAGTGCGGGATGTCTTCTGGGCACGCAGCATGCTGCTTCCCACGCCCGGGACAAACTGCGAGCAGGTGCCTGGCTTGCGCTTCTATGTGCTGAGACTTGGAGCTGGCCAGCGCGCACCTTCCAGCTGTGTGTGCTGCTGTCCGCAAACAGCCTGCAAACAAAGCAGGGCACTAAGGCAAGAGAAGTAAGCGCCCCAGGAGGGAATGTGCCTGCGAGGGAAGCTGTGCAGCACATCCCTTGTTCCGCTCGCCACTTCCCTGACTCTTAGGCAAAGCCCATCTCAGCTGGCTTGTAGGCGTGCCTCCGCGCTCAGAAGCAGCCCCGTGGCAGGCAGGACAGTGCGAGATGTCTTCTGGGCACGCAGCATGCTGCTTCCCATGCCCGGGACAAACTGCGAGCAGGTGCCTGGCTTGCGCTTCTATGTGCCGAGACTTGGAGCTGGCCAGCGCGCACCTTCCCGCTGTGTGTGCTGCTGTCCGCAAACAGCCTGCAAACAAAGCAGGGCACTAAGGCAAGAGAACTAAGAGCCCCAGGAGGGAATCTGCCTGCGAGGGAAGCTGTGCAGCACATCCCTTGTTCCGCTCGCCACTTCCCTGACTCTTAGGCAAAGCCCATCTCAGCTGCCTTGTAGGCGTGCCTCCGTGCTCAGAAGCAGCCCCGTGGCAGGCAGGACAGTGCGAGATGTCTTCTGGGCACGCAGCATGCTGCTTCCCACGCCCGGGACAAACTCCGAGCAGGTGCCTGGCTTGCGCTTCTATGTGCCGAGACTTGGAGCTGGCCAGCGCGCACCTTCCCGCTGTGTGTGCTGCTGTCCGCAAACAGCCTGCAAACAAAGCAGGGCACTAAGGCAAGAGAACTAAGAGCCCCAGGAGGGAATGTGCCTGCGAGGGAAGCTGTGCAGCACATCCCTTGTTCCGCTCGCCACTTCCCTGACTCTTAGGCAAAGCCCATCTCAGCTGGCTTGTAGGCGTGCCTCTGTGCTCAGAAGCAGCCCCGTGGCAGGCAGGACAGTGCGGGATGTCTTCTGGGCACGCAGCATGCTGCTTCCCACGCCCGGGACAAATTGCGAGCAGGTGCCTCGCTTGCGCTTCTATGTGCCGAGACTTGGAGCTGGCCAGCGCGCACCTTCCCGCTGTGTGTGCTGCTGTCCGCAAACAGCCTGCAAACAAAGCAGGGCACTAAGGCAGGAGAAGTAAGCACCCCAGGAGGGAATGTGCCTGCGAGGGAAGCTGTGCAGCACATCCCTTGTTCCGCTCGCCACTTCCCTGACTCTTAGGCAAAGCCCTTCTCAGCTGGCTTGTAGGCGTGCCTCCGTGTTCAGAAGCAGCCCCGTGGCAGGCAGGACATTGCGGGATGTCTTCTGGGCACGCAGCATGCTGATTCCCATGCCCGGGACAAACTGCGAGCAGGTGCCTGGCTTGCGCTTCTATGTGCCGAGACTTGGAGCTGGCCAGCACGCACCTTCCCGCTGTGTGTGCTGCTGTCCGCAAACAGCCTCCAAACAAAGCAGGGCACTAAGGCAAGAGAAGTAAGCGCCCCAGGAGGGAATGTGCCTGCGAGGGAAGCTGTGCAGCACATCCCTTGTTCCGCTCGCCACTTCCCTGACTCTTAGGCAAAGCCCATCTCAGCTGGCTTGTAGGCGTGCCTCCGTGCTCAGAAGCAGCCCCGTGGCAGGCAGGACAGTGCGGGATGTCTTCTGGGCACGCAGCATGCTGCTTCCCACGCCCGGGACAAATTGCGAGCAGGTGCCTCGCTTGCGCTTCTATGTGCCGAGACTTGGAGCTGGCCAGTGAGCACCTTCCCGCCTTGTGTGCTGCTGTCCGCAAACAGCCTCCAAACATAGCAGGGCACTAAGGCAAGAGAAGTAAGCGCCCCAGGAGGGAATCTGCCTGCGAGGGAACCTGTGCAGCACATCCCTTGTTCCGCTCGCCACTTCCCTGACTCTTAGGCAAAGCCCATCTCAGCTGGCTTGTAGGCGTGCCTCCGTGCTCAGAAGCAGCCCCGTGGCAGGCAGGACAGTGCGAGATGTCTTCTGGGCACGCAGCATGCTGCTTCCCACGCCCGGGACAAACTCCGAGCAGGTGCCTGGCTTGCGCTTCTATGTGCCGAGACTTGGAGCTGGCCAGCGCGCACCTTCCCGCTGTGTGTGCTGCTGTCCGCAAACAGCCTCCAAACAAAGCAGGGCACTAAGGCAGGAGATGTAAGCGCCCCAGGAGGGAATCTGCCTGCGAGGGAACCTGTGCAGCACATCCCTTGTTCCGCTCGCCACTTCCCTGACTCTTAGGCAAAGCCCATCTCAGCTGGCTTGTAGGCGTGCCTCCGTGTTCAGAAGCAGCCCCGTGGCAGGCAGGACAGTGGGAGAAGTCTTCTGGGCACGCAGCATGCTGCTTCCCACGCCCGGGACAAACTCCGAGCAGGTGCCTGGCTTGCGCTTCTATGTGCCGAGACTTGGAGCTGGCCAGCGCGCACCTTCCCGCTGTGTGCGCTGCTGTCCGCAAACAGCCTGCAAACAAAGCAGGGCACTAAGGCAAGAGAACTAAGAGCCCCAGGAGGGAATGTGCCTGCGAGGGAAGCTGTGCAGCACATCCCTTGTTCAGCTCGCCACTTCCCTGACTCTTAGGCAAAGCCCATCTCAGCTGCCTTGTAGGCGTGCCTCCGTGTTCAGAAGCAGCCCCGTGGCAGGCAGGACAGTGCGGGATGTCTTCTGGGCACGCAGCATGCTGCTTCCCACGCCCGGGACAAACTCCGAGCAGGTGCCTGGCTTGCGCTTCTATGTGCCGAGACTTGGAGCTGGCCAGCGCGCACCTTCCCGCTGTGTGCGCTGCTGTCCGCAAACAGCCTGCAAACAAAGCAGGGCACTAAGGCAAGAGAACTAAGAGCCCCAGGAGGGAATCTGCCTGCGAGGGAAGCTGTGCAGCACATGCCTTGTTCCGCTCGCCACTTCCCTGACTCTTAGGCAAAGCCCATCTCAGCTGGCTTGTAGGCGTGCCTCCGTGCTCAGAAGCAGCCCCGTGGCAGGCAGGACAGTGCGGGATGTCTTCTGGGCACGCAGCATGCTGCTTCCCACGCCCGGGACAAATTGCTAGCAGGTGCCTGGCTTGCGCTTCAATCTGCCGAGACTTGGAGCTGGCCAGCGCGCACCTTCCCGCTGTGTGTGCTGCTGTCCGCAAACAGCCTGCAAACAAAGCAGGGCACTAAGGCAGGAGAAGTAAGCGCCCCAGGAGGGAATGTGCCTGCGAGGGAAGCTGTGCAGCACATCCCTTGTTCAGCTCGCCATTTCCCTGACTCTTAGGCAAAGCCCTTCTCAGCTGGCTTGTAGGCGTGCCTCCGTGTTCAGAAGCAGCCCCGTGGCAGGCAGGACATTGCGGGATGTCTTCTGGGCACGCAGCATGCTGATTCCCATGCCCGGGACAAACTGCGAGCAGGTGCCTGGCTTGCGCTTCTATGTGCCGAGACTTGGAGCTGGCCAGCACGCACCTTCCCGCTGTGTGTGCTGCTGTCCGCAAACAGCCTCCAAACAAAGCAGGGCACTAAGGCAAGAGAAGTAAGCGCCCCAGGAGGGAATCTGCCTGCGAGGGAAGCTGTGCAGCACATCCCTTGTTCCGCTCGCCACTTCCCTGACTCTTAGGCAAAGCCCATCTCAGCTGGCTTGTAGGCGTGCCTCCGTGCTCAGAAGCAGCCCCGTGGCAGGCAGGACAGTGTGAGATGTCTTCTGGGCACGCAGCATGCTGCTTCCCACGCCCGGGACAAATTGCGAGCAGGTGCCTCGCTTGCGCTTCTATGTGCCGAGACTTGGAGCTGGCCAGTGAGCACCTTCCCGCCTTGTGTGCTGCTGTCCGCAAACAGCCTCCAAACAAAGCAGGGCACTAAGGCAAGAGAAGTAAGCGCCCCAGGAGGGAATCTGCCTGCGAGGGAACCTGTGCAGCACATCCCTTGTTCCGCTCGCCACTTCCCTGACTCTTAGGCAAAGCCCATCTCAGCTGGCTTGTAGGCGTGCCTCCGTGCTCAGAAGCAGCCCCGTGGCAGGCAGGACAGTGCGAGATGTCTTCTGGGCACGCAGCATGCTGCTTCCCACGCCCGGGACAAACTCCGAGCAGGTGCCTGGCTTGCGCTTCTATGTGCCAAGACTTGGAGCTGGCCAGCGCGCACCTTCCCGCTGTGTGTGCTGCTGTCCGCAAACAGCCTCCAAACAAAGCAGGGCACTAAGGCAGGAGATGTAAGCGCCCCAGGAGGGAATCTGCCTGCGAGGGAAGCTGTGCAGCACATCCCTTGTTCCGCTCGCCACTTCCCTGACTCTTAGGCAAAGCCCATCTCAGCTGCCTTGTAGGCGTGCCTCCGTGCTCAGAAGCAGCCCCGTGGCAGGCAGGACAGTGGGAGAAGTCTTCTGGGCACGCAGCATGCTGCTTCCCACGCCCGGGACAAACTCCGAGCAGGTGCCTGGCTTGCGCTTCTATGTGCCGAGACTTGGAGCTGGCCAGCGCGCACCTTCCCGCTGTGTGCGCTGCTGTCCGCAAACAGCCTGCAAACAAAGCAGGGCACTAAGGCAAGAGAACTAAGAGCCCCAGGAGGGAATGTGCCTGCGAGGGAAGCTGTGCAGCACATCCCTTGTTCAGCTCGCCACTTCCCTGACTCTTAGGCAAAGCCCATCTCAGCTGCCTTGTAGGCGTGCCTCCGTGTTCAGAAGCAGCCCCGTGGCAGGCAGGACAGTGCGGGATGTCTTCTGGGCACGCAGCATGCTGCTTCCCACGCCCGGGACAAACTCCGAGCAGGTGCCTGGCTTGCGCTTCTATGTGCCGAGACTTGGAGCTGGCCAGCGCGCACCTTCCCGCTGTGTGCGCTGCTGTCCGCAAACAGCCTGCAAACAAAGCAGGGCACTAAGGCAAGAGAACTAAGAGCCCCAGGAGGGAATCTGCCTGCGAGGGAAGCTGTGCAGCACATGCCTTGTTCCGCTCGCCACTTCCCTGACTCTTAGGCAAAGCCCATCTCAGCTGGCTTGTAGGCGTGCCTCCGTGCTCAGAAGCAGCCCCGTGGCAGGCAGGACAGTGCGGGATGTCTTCTGGGCACGCAGCATGCTGCTTCCCACGCCCGGGACAAATTGCTAGCAGGTGCCTGGCTTGCGCTTCAATCTGCCGAGACTTGGAGCTGGCCAGCGCGCACCTTCCCGCCTTGTGTGCTGCTGTCCGCAAACAGCCTGCAAACAAAGCAGGGCACTAAGGCAGGAGAAGTAAGCGCCCCAGGAGGGAATCTGCCTGCGAGGGAAGCTGTGCAGCACATCCCTTGTTCCGCTCGCCACTTCCCTGACTCTTAGGCAAAGCCCATCTCAGCTGGCTTGTAGGCGTGCCTCCGTGCTCAGAAGCAGCCCCGTGGCAGGCAGGACAGTGCAGGATGTCTTCTGGGCACGCAGCATGCTGATTCCCATGCCCGGGACAAACTGCGAGCAGGTGCCTGGCTTGCGCTTCTATGTGCCAAGACTTGGAGCTGGCCAGCGCGCACCTTCCCGCTGTGTGCGCTGCTGTCCGCAAACAGCCTGCAAACAAAGCAGGGCACTAAGGCAAGAGAACTAAGAGCCCCAGGAGGGAATCTGCCTGCGAGGGAACCTGTGCAGCACATCCCTTGTTCCGCTCGCCACTTCCCTGACTCTTAGGCAAAGCCCATCTCAGCTGGCTTGTAGGCGTGCCTCCGTGCTCAGAAGCAGCCCCGTGGCAGGCAGGACAGTGCGGGATGTCTTCTGGGCACGCAGCATGCTGCTTCCCACGCCCGGGACAAATTGCGAGCAGGTGCCTCGCTTGCGCTTCTATGTGCCGAGACTTGGAGCTGGCCAGCGCGCACCTTCCCGCTGTGTGTGCTGCTGTCCGCAAACAGCCTGCAAACAAAGCAGGGCACTAAGGCAGGAGAAGTAAGCGCCCCAGGAGGGAATCTGCCTGCGAGGGAACCTGTGCAGCACATCCCTTGTTCCGCTCGCCACTTCCCTGACTCTTAGGCAAAGCCCATCTCAGCTGCCTTGTAGGCGTGCCTCCGTGCTCAGAAGCAGCCCCGTGGCAGGCAGGACAGTGCGGGATGTCTTCTGGGCACGCAGCATGCTGCTTCCCACGCCCGGGACAAACTGCGAGCAGGTGCCTCGCTTGCGCTTCTATGTGCCGAGACTTGGAGCTGGCCAGCACGCACCTTCCCGCTGTGTGTGCTGCTGTCCGCAAACAGCCTGCAAACAAAGCAGGGCACTAAGGCAAGAGAAGTAAGCGCCCCAGGAGGGAATGTGCCTGCGAGGGAAGCTGTGCAGCACATCCCTTGTTCCGCTCGCCACTTCCCTGACTCTTAGGCAAAGCCCATCTCAGCTGCCTTGTAGGCGTGCCTCCGTGCTCAGAAGCAGCCCCGTGGCAGGCAGGACAGTGCGAGATGTCTTCTGGGCACGCAGCATGCTGCTTCCCATGCCCGGGACAAACTGTGAGCAGGTGCCTGGCTTGCGCTTCTATGTGTCGAGACTTGGAGCTGGCCAGCGCGCACCTTCCCGCTGTGTGTGCTGCTGTCCGCAAACAACCTCCAAACAAAGCAGGGCACTAAGGCAAGAGAAGTAAGCGCCCCAGGAGGGAATCTGCCTGCGAGGGAACCTGTGCAGCACATCCCTTGTTCCGCTCGCCACTTCCCTGACTCTTAGGCAAAGCCCATCTCAGCTTGCTTGTAGGCGTGACTCTGTGCTCAGAAGCAGCCCCGTGGCAGGCAGGACAGTGCGAGATGTCTTCTGGGCACGCAGCATGCTGCTTCCCATGCCCGGGACAAACTGCGAGCAGGTGCCTCGCTTGCGCTTCTATGTGCCAAGACTTGGAGCTGGCCAGCGCGCACCTTCCCGCTGTGTGTGCTGCTGTCCGCAAACAGCCTCCAAACAAAGCAGGGCACTAAGGCAAGAGAAGTAAGCGCCCCAGGAGGGAATCTGCCTGCGAGGGAAGCTGTGCAGCACATCCCTTGTTCCGCTCGCCACTTCCCTGACTCTTAGGCAAAGCCCATCTCAGCTTGCTTGGAGGCGTGCCTCCGTGCTCAGAAGCAGCCCCGTGGCAGGCAGGACAGTGCGAGATGTCTTCTGGGCACGCAGCATGCTGCTTCCCACTCCCGGGACAAACTGCGAGCAGGTGCCTGGCTTGCGCTTCTATGTGCCAAGACTTGGAGCTGGCCAGCGCGCACCTTCCCGCTGTGTGTGCTGCTGTCCGCAAACAGCCTCCAAACAAAGCAGGGCACTAAGGCAGGAGAAGTAAGCGCCCCAGGAGGGAATCTGCCTGCGAGGGAACCTGTGCAGCACATCCCTTGTTCCGCTCGCCACTTCCCTGACTCTTAGGCAAAGCCCATCTCAGCTGGCTTGTAGGCGTGCCTCCGTGCTCAGAAGCAGCCCCGTGGCAGGCAGGACAGTGCGGGATGTCTTCTGGGCACGCAGCATGCTGCTTCCCACGCCCGGGACAAACTGCGAGCAGGTGCCTCGCTTGCGCTTCTATGTGCCGAGACTTGGAGCTGGCCAGCGCGCACCTTCCCGCTGTGTGTGCTGCTGTCCGCAAAGAGCCTCCAAACAAAGCAGGGCACTAAGGCAGGAGAAGTAAGCGCCCCAGGAGGGAATCTGCCTGCGAGGGAAGCTGTGCAGCACATCCCTTGTTCCGCTCGCCACTTCCCTGACTCTTAGGCAAAGCCCATCTCAGCTGGCTTGTAGGCGTGCCTCCGTGCTCAGAAGCAGCCCCGTGGCAGGCAACACAGTGCAGGATGTCTTCTGGGCACGCAGCATGCTGCTTCCCATGCCCGGGACAAACCGCGAGCAGGTGCCTGGCTTGCGCTTCTATGTGCCGAGACTTGGAGCTGGCCAGCGCGCACCTTCCCGCTGTGTGTGCTGCTGTCCGCAAACAGCCTCCAAACAAAGCAGGGCACTAAGGCAGGAGAAGTAAGCGCCCCAGGAGGGAATCTGCCTGCGAGGGAAGCTGTGCAGCACATCCCTTGTTCCGCTCAACACTTCCCTGACTCTTAGGCAAAGCCCATCTCAGCTGGCTTGGAGGCATGCCTCCGTGCTCAGAAGCAGCCCCGTGGCGGGCAGGACAGTGCGGGATGTCTTCTGGGCACGCAGCATGCTGCTTCCCATGCCCGGGACAAACCGCGAGCAGGTGCCTGGCTTGCGCTTCTATGTGTCGAGACTTGGAGCTGGCCAGCGCGCACCTTCACACTGTGTGTGCTGCTGTCCGCAAACAGCCTCCAAACAAAGCAGGGCACTAAGGCAGGAGAAGTAAGCGCCCCAGGAGGGAATCTGCCTGCGAGGGAAGCTGTGCAGCACATCCCTTGTTCCGCTCGCCACTTCCCTGACTCTTAGGCAAAGCCCATCTCAGCTGGCTTGTAGGCGTGCCTCCGTGCTCAGAAGCAGCCCCGTGGCAGGCAGGACAGTGCGAGATGTCTTCTGGGCACGCAGCATGCTGCTTCCCACGCCCGGGACAAACTCCGAGCAGGTGCCTGGCTTGCGCTTCTATGTGCCAAGACTTGGAGCTGGCCAGCGCGCACCTTCCCGCTGTGTGTGCTGCTGTCCGCAAAGAGCCTCCAAACAAAGCAGGGCACTAAGGCAGGAGAAGTAAGCGCCCCAGGAGGGAATCTGCCTGCGAGGGAAGCTGTGCAGCACATCCCTTGTTCCGCTCGCCACTTCCCTGACTCTTAGGCAAAGCCCATCTCAGCTGGCTTGTAGGCATGCCTCCGTGCTCAGAAGCAGCCCCGTGGCAGGCAGGACAGTGCGGGATGTCTTCTGGGCACGCAGCATGCTGCTTCCCATGCCCGGGACAAACTGCGAGCAGGTGCCTGGCTTGCGCTTCTATGTGCCGAGACTTGGAGCTGGCCAGCGCGCACCTTCTCGCTGTGTGTGCTGCTGTCCGCAAACAGCCTCCAAACAAAGCAGGGCACTAAGGCAAGAGAAGTAAGCGCCCCAGGAGGGAATCTGCCTGCGAGGGAACCTGTGCAGCACATCCCTTGTTCCGCTCGCCACTTCCCTGACTCTTAGGCAAAGCCCATCTCAGCTTGCTTGGAGGCGTGCCTCCGTGCTCAGAAGCAGCCCCGTGGCAGGCAGGACAGTGCGAGATGTCTTCTGGGCACGCAGCATGCTGCTTCCCACTCCCGGGACAAACTGCGAGCAGGTGCCTGGCTTGCGCTTCTATGTGCCAAGACTTGGAGCTGGCCAGCGCGCACCTTCCCGCTGTGTGTGCTGCTGTCCGCAAACAGCCTCCAAACAAAGCAGGGCACTAAGGCAGGAGAAGTAAGCGCCCCAGGAGGGAATCTGCCTGCGAGGGAACCTGTGCAGCACATCCCTTGTTCCGCTCGCCACTTCCCTGACTCTTAGGCAAAGCCCATCTCAGCTGGCTTGTAGGCGTGCCTCCGTGCTCAGAAGCAGCCCTGTGGCAGGCAGGACAGTGCGGGATGTCTTCTGGGCACGCAGCATGCTGCTTCCCACTCCTGGGACAAACTGCGAGCAGGTGCCTCGCTTGCGCTTCTATGTGCCGAGACTTGGAGCTGGCCAGCGCGCTCCTTCCCGCTGTGTGTGCTGCTGTCCGCAAACAGCCTCCAAACAAAGCAGGGCACTAAGGCAAGAGAAGTAAGCGCCCCAGGAGGGAATCTGCCTGCGAGGGAAGCTGTGCAGCACATCCCTTGTTCCGCTCGCCACTTCCCTGACTCTTAGGCAAAGCCCATCTCAGCTGGCTTGTAGGCGTGCCTCCGTGCTCAGAAGCAGCCCCGTGGCAGGCAGGACAGTGCGAGATGTCTTCTGGGCACGCAGCATGCTGCTTCCCATGCCCGGGACAAACTGCGAGCAGGTGCCTCGCTTGCGCTTCTATGTGCCAAGACTTGGAGCTGGCCAGCGCGCACCTTCCCGCTGTGTGTGCTGCTGTCCGCAAACAGCCTCCAAACAAAGCAGGGCACTAAGGCAGGAGAAGTAAGCGCCCCAGGAGGGAATCTGCCTGCGAGGGAAGCTGTGCAGCACATCCCTTGTTCCGCTCGCCACTTCCCTGACTCTTAGGCAAAGCCCATCTCAGCTGGCTTGTAGGCGTGCCTCCGTGCTCAGAAGCAGCCCCGTGGCAGGCAGGACAGTGCGGGATGTCTTCTGGGCACGCAGCATGCTGCTTCCCATGCCCGGGACAAACCGCGAGCAGGTGCCTGGCTTGCGCTTCTATGTGTCGACACTTGGAGCTGGCCAGCGCGCACCTTCACACTGTGTGTGCTGCTGTCCGCAAACAGCCTCCAAACAAAGCAGGGCACTAAGGCAGGAGAAGTAAGCGCCCCAGGAGGGAATCTGCCTGCGAGGGAAGCTGTGCAGCACATCCCTTGTTCCGCTCGCCACTTCCCTGACTCTTAGGCAAAGCCCATCTCAGCTGGCTTGTAGGCGTGCCTCCGTGCTCAGAAGCAGCCCCGTGGCAGGCAGGACAGTGCGGGATGTCTTCTGGGCACGCAGCATGCTGCTTCCCATGCCCGGGACAAACTGCGAGCAGGTGCCTGGCTTGCGCTTCTATGTGCCGAGACTTGGAGCTGGCCAGCACGCACCTTCCCGCTGTGTGTGCTGCTGTCCGCAAACAGCCTCCAAACAAAGCAGGGCACTAAGGCAAGAGAAGTAAGCGCCCCAGGAGGGAATCTGCCTGCGAGGGAACCTGTGCAGCACATCCCTTGTTCCGCTCGCCACTTCCCTGACTCTTAGGCAAAGCCCATCTCAGCTTGCTTGGAGGCGTGCCTCCGTGCTCAGAAGCAGCCCCGTGGCAGGCAGGACAGTGCGAGATGTCTTCTGGGCACGCAGCATGCTGCTTCCCACTCCCGGGACAAACTGCGAGCAGGTGCCTGGCTTGCGCTTCTATGTGCCAAGACTTGGAGCTGGCCAGCGCGCACCTTCCCACTGTGTGTGCTGCTGTCCGCAAACAGCCTCCAAACAAAGCAGGGCACTAAGGCAAGAGAAGTAAGCGCCCCAGGAGGGAATCTGCCTGCGAGGGAAGCTGTGCAGCACATCCCTTGTTCCGCTCGCCACTTCCCTGACTCTTAGGCAAAGCCCATCTCAGCTGGCTTGTAGGCGTGCCTCCGTGCTCAGAAGCAGCCCCGTGGCAGGCAGGACAGTGCGGGATGTCTTCTGGGCACGCAGCATGCTGCTTCCCATGCCCGGGACAAACTGCGAGCAGGTGCCTGGCTTGCGCTTCTATGTGCCGAGACTTGGAGCTGTCCAGTGCGCACCTTCCCGCTGTGTGTGCTGCTGTCCGCAAACAGCCTCCAAACAAAGCAGGGCACTAAGGCAAGAGAAGTAAGCGCCCCAGGAGGGAATCTGCCTGCGAGGGAAGCTGTGCAGCACATCCCTTGTTCCGCTCAACACTTCCCTGACTCTTAGGCAAAGCCCATCTCAGCTGGCTTGTAGGCGTGCCTCCGTGCTCAGAAGCAGCCCCGTGGCAGGCAGGACAGTGCGGGATGTCTTCTGGGCACGCAGCATGCTGCTTCCCATGCCCGGGACAAACCGCGAGCAGGTGCCTGGCTTGCGCTTCTATGTGTCGAGACTTGGAGCTGGCCAGCGCGCACCTTCCCACTGTGTGTGCTGCTGTCCGCAAACAGCCTCCAAACAAAGCAGGGCACTAAGGCAGGAGAAGTAAGCGCCCCAGGAGGGAATCTGCCTGCGAGGGAAGCTGTGCAGCACATCCCTTGTTCCGCTCGCCACTTCCCTGACTCTTAGGCAAAGCCCATCTCAGCTGCCTTGTAGGCGTGCCTCCGTGCTCAGAAGCAGCCCCGTGGCAGGCAGGACAGTGCGGGATGTCTTCTGGGCACGCAGCATGCTGCTTCCCATGCCCGGGACAAACCGTGAGCAGGTGCCTGGCTTGCGATTCTATGTGCCGAGACTTGGAGCTGGCCAGCGCGCACCTTCCCGCTGTGTGTGCTGCTGTCCGCAAACAGCCTCCAAACAAAGCAGGGCACTAAGGCAGGAGAAGTAAGCGCCCCAGGAGGGAATCTGCCTGCGAGGGAAGCTGTGCAGCACATCCCTTGTTCCGCTCGCCACTTCCCTGACTCTTAGGCAAAGCCCATCTCAGCTGGCTTGTAGGCGTGCCTCCGTGCTCAGAAGTAGCCCTGTGGCAGGCAGGACAGTGTGGGATGTCTTCTGGGCACGCAGCATGCTGCTTCCCATGCCCGGGACAAACTGCGAGCAGGTGCCTCGCTTGCGCTTCTATGTGCCAAGACTTGGAGCTGGCCAGCGCGCACCTTCCCGCTGTTTGTGCTGCTGTCCGCAAACAGCCTCCAAACAAAGCAGGGCACTAAGGCAGGAGAAGTAAGCGCCCCAGGAGGGAATCTGCCTGCGAGGGAAGCTGTGCAGCACATCCCTTGTTCCGCTCGCCACTTCCCTGACTCTTAGGCAAAGCCCATCTCAGCTGGCTTGTAGGCATGCCTCCGTGCTCAGAAGCAGCCCCGTGGCAGGCAGGACAGTGCGGGATGTCTTCTGGGCACGCAGCATGCTGCTTCCCATGCCCGGGACAAACCGCGAGCAGGTGCCTGGCTTGCGCTTCTATGTGTCGAGACTTGGAGCTGGCCAGCGCGCACCTTCACACTGTGTGTGCTGCTGTCCGCAAAGAGCCTCCAAACAAAGCAGGGCACTAAGGCAAGAGAACTAAGAGCCCCAGGAGGGAATCTGCCTGCGAGGGAACCTGTGTAGCACATCCCTTGTTCCGCTCGCCACTTCCCTGACTCTTAGGCAAAGCCCATCTCAGCTTGCTTGGAGGCGTGCCTCCGTGCTCAGAAGCAGCCCCGTGGCAGGCAGGACAGTGCGTGATGTCTTCTGGGCACGCAGCATGCTGCTTCCCATGCCCGGGACAAACTGCGAGCAGGTGCCTGGCTTGCGCTTCTATGTGCCGAGACTTGGAGCTGGCCAGCGCGCACCTTCCCGCTGTGTGTGCTGCTGTCCGCAAAAAGCCTCCAAACAAAGCAGGGCACTAAGGCAGGAGAACTAAGAGCCGCAGGAGGGAATCTGCCTGCGAGGGAACCTGTGCAGCACATCCCTTGTTCCGCTCGCCACTTCCCTGACTCTTAGGCAAAGCCCATCTCAGCTGGCTTGTAGGCGTGCCTCCGTGCTCAGAAGCAGCCCCGTGGCAGGCAGGACAGTGCGGGATGTCTTCTGGGCACGCAGCATGCTGCTTCCCACGCCCGGGACAAACTGCGAGCAGGTGCCTGGCTTGCGCTTCTATGTGCCGAGACTTGGAGCTGGCCAGCGCGCACCTTCCCGCTGTGTGTGCTGCTGTCCGCAAACAGCCTCCAAACAAAGCAGGGCACTAAGGCAAGAGAAGTAAGCGCCCCAGGAGGGAATCTGCCTGCGAGGGAACCTGTGCAGCACATCCCTTGTTCCGCTCGCCACTTCCCTGACTCTTAGGCAAAGCCCATCTCAGCTGGCTTGTAGGCGTGCCTCCGTGCTCAGAAGCAGCCCCGTGGCAGGCAACACAGTGCGGGATGTCTTCTGGGCACGCAGCATGCTGCTTCCCATGCCCAGGACAAACTGCGAGCAGGTGCCTGGCTTGCGCTTCTATGTGTCGAGACTTGGAGCTGGCCAGCGCGCACCTTCCCGCTGTGTGTGCTGCTGTCCACAAACAGCCTCCAAACAAAGCAGGGCACTAAGGCAGGAGAATTAAGCGCCCCAGGAGGGAATCTGCCTGCGAGGGAACCTGTGCAGCACATCCCTTGTTCCGCTCGCCACTTCCCTGACTCTTAGGCAAAGCCCATCTCAGCTGGCTTGTAGGCGTGCCTCCGTGCTCAGAAGCAGCGCCGTGGCAGGCAGGACAGTGCGGGATGTCTTCTGGGCACGCAGCATGCTGCTTCCCATGCCCGGGACAAACCGCGAGCAGGTGCCTGGCTTGCTCTTCTATGTGTCGAGACTTGGAGCTGGCCAGCGCGCACCTTCCCGCTGTGTGTGCTGCTGTCCGCAAACAGCCTCCAAACAAAGCAGGGCACTAAGGCAAGAGAAGTAAGCGCCCCAGGAGGGAATCTGCCTGCGAGGGAAGCTGTGCAGCACATCCCTTGTTCCGCTCGCCACTTCCCTGACTCTTAGGCAAAGCCCATCTCAGCTGGCTTGTAGGCATGCCTCCGTGCTCAGAAGCAGCCCCGTGGCAGGCAGGACAGTGCGGGATGTCTTCTGGGCACGCAGCATGCTGCTTCCCATGCCCGGGACAAACTGCGAGCAGGTGCCTGGCTTGCGCTTCTATGTGCCGAGACTTGGAGCTGGCCAGCGCGCACCTTCCCGCTGTGTGTGCTGCTGTCCGCAAACAGCCTCCAAACAAAGCAGGGCACTAAGGCAAGAGAAGTAAGCGCCCCAGGAGGGAATCTGCCTGCGAGGGAAGCTGTGCAGCACATCCCTTGTTCCGCTCGCCACTTCCCTGACTCTTAGGCAAAGCCCATCTCAGCTTGCTTGGAGGCGTGCCTCCGTGCTCAGAAGCAGCCCCGTGGCAGGCAGGACAGTGCGAGATGTCTTCTGGGCACGCAGCATGCTGCTTCCCATGCCCGGGACAAACCGCGAGCAGGTGCCTGGCTTGCGCTTCTATGTGCCGAGACTTGGAGCTGGCCAGCACGCACCTTCCCGCTGTGTGTGCTGCTGTCCGCAAACAGCCTGCAAACAAAGCAGGGCACTAAGGCAGGAGAAGTAAGCGCCCCAGGAGGGAATCTGCCTGCGAGGGAACCTGTGCAGCACATCCCTTGTTCCGCTCGCCACTTCCCTGACTCTTAGGCAAAGCCCATCTCAGCTGGCTTGTAGGCGTGCCTCCGTGCTCAGAAGCAGTCCCTGTGGCAGGCAGGACAGTGCGGGATGTCTTCTGGGCACGCAGCATGCTGCTTCCCATGCCCGGGACAAACTGCGAGCAGGTGCCTGGCTTGCGCTTCTATGTGCCGAGACTTGGAGCTGGCCAGCACGCACCTTCCCGCTGTGTGTGCTGCTGTCCGCAAACAGCCTCCAAACAAAGCAGGGCACTAAGGCAAGAGAAGTAAGTGCCCCAGGAGGGAATCTGCCTGCGAGGGAAGCTGTGCAGCACATCCCTTGTTCCGCTCGCCACTTCCCTGACTCTTAGGCAAAGCCCATCTCAGCTGGCTTGTAGGCGTGCCTCCGTGCTCAGAAGTAGCCCTGTGGCAGGCAGGACAGTGCGGGATGTCTTCTGGGCACGCAGCATGCTGCTTCCCACGCCCGGGACAAACTGCGAGCAGGTGCCTGGCTTGCGCTTCTATGTGCCGAGACTTGGAGCTGGCCAGCGCGCACCTTCCCGCTGTGTGTGCTGCTGTCCGCAAACAGCCTCCAAACAAAGCAGGGCATTAAGGCAGGAGAAGTAAGCGCCCCAGGAGGGAATCTGCCTGCGAGGGAACCTGTGCAGCACATCCCTTGTTCCGCTCGCCACTTCCCTGACTCTTAGGCAAAGCCCATCTCAGCTGGCTTGTAGGCGTGCCTCCGTGCTCAGAAGCAGCCCCGTGGCAGGCAGGACAGTGCGGGATGTCTTCTGGGCACGCAGCATGCTGCTTCCCATGCCCGGGACAAACCGCGAGCAGGTGCCTGGCTTGCGCTTCTATGTGCCGAGACTTGGAGCTGGCCAGCGCGCACCTTCCCGCTGTGTGTGCTGCTGTCCGCAAACAACCTCCAAACAAAGCAGGGCACTAAGGCAAGAGAAGTAAGCGCCCCAGGAGGGAATCTGCCTGCGAGGGAAGCTGTGCAGCACATCCCTTGTTCCGCTCAACACTTCCCTGACTCTTAGGCAAAGCCCATCTCAGCTGGCTTGTAGGCGTGACTCTGTGCTCAGAAGCAGCCCCGTGGCAGGCAGGACAGTGCGAGATGTCTTCTGGGCACGCAGCATGCTGCTTCCCATGCCCGGGACAAACTGCGAGCAGGTGCCTCGCTTGCGCTTCTATGTGCCAAGACTTGGAGCTGGCCAGCGCGCACCTTCCCGCTGTGTGTGCTGCTGTCCGCAAACAGCCTCCAAACAAAGCAGGGCACTAAGGCAAGAGAAGTAAGCGCCCCAGGAGGGAATCTGCCTGCGAGGGAAGCTGTGCAGCACATCCCTTGTTCCGCTCGCCACTTCCCTGACTCTTAGGCAAAGCCCATCTCAGCTTGCTTGGAGGCGTGCCTCCGTGCTCAGAAGCAGCCCCGTGGCAGGCAGGACAGTGCGAGATGTCTTCTGGGCACGCAGCATGCTGCTTCCCACTCCCGGGACAAACTGCGAGCAGGTGCCTGGCTTGCGCTTCTATGTGCCAAGACTTGGAGCTGGCCAGCGCGCACCTTCCCGCTGTGTGTGCTGCTGTCCGCAAACAGCCTCCAAACAAAGCAGGGCACTAAGGCAGGAGAAGTAAGCGCCCCAGGAGGGAATCTGCCTGCGAGGGAACCTGTGCAGCACATCCCTTGTTCCGCTCGCCACTTCCCTGACTCTTAGGCAAAGCCCATCTCAGCTGGCTTGTAGGCGTGCCTCCGTGCTCAGAAGCAGCCCCGTGGCAGGCAACACAGTGCGGGATGTCTTCTGGGCACGCAGCATGCTGCTTCCCATGCCCGGGACAAACCGCGAGCAGGTGCCTGGCTTGCGCTTCTATGTGTCGAGACTTGGAGCTGGCCAGCGCGCACCTTCCCGCTGTGTGTGCTGCTGTCCACAAACAGCCTCCAAACAAAGCAGGGCACTAAGGCAGGAGAATTAAGCGCCCCAGGAGGGAATCTGCCTGCGAGGGAACCTGTGCAGCACATCCCTTGTTCCGCTCGCCACTTCCCTGACTCTTAGGCAAAGCCCATCTCAGCTGGCTTGTAGGCGTGCCTCCGTGCTCAGAAGCAGCGCCGTGGCAGGCAGGACAGTGCGGG
>NW_026907649.1:0-41380 GCF_028389875.1 Rhea pennata | reverse complement strand
GCTGGGGGGCAGTGGGGGGGCGCTGGGAGGCACTGGGAGGCACTAGGAGGGCTGGTGGGGGTGCTGGGGGGCAGTGGGAGGCACTGGGGGGGCTGTTGGGGGCACTGGGGGGGGCTGTTGGGGTGCTGGGGGGCACTGGGGGGGCTGTTCGGGGCTCTGGGGGGCACTGGGGGCCTGTTGGGGGTGCTGGGGGCACTGGGAGGGCTGTTGGGGGCACTGGGGAGGCCATTGGGAGCACTGGGAGGCACTGGGAGGCACTGGGGGGGCTGTTGGGAACACTTTGGGGCACTGGGGAGGCTACTGGGGGCAGTGGGAGATACTGGAGAACACTGGGGGGCGCTGCGGGGGCCGCTGGGAGAATGCTGGGGGGGCAGCGGGAGGTGCTGGGGAGACCATGACGAACAGTGGGAGGCACTGGGGAACACTGGGAGGCACGGGGAGTGCTGAGGAGTTGCTGGGAGCACTGGGGGGGCACTGGGAGCACTGGGGGGGCTCTGGGCGTCTCCTCACGCCACTCATGTTTCCCTCTTTCTTCTGTGTCCCCGTGTCCTTTGTGCCCCCCCATGTGCCCCCCACGTCCCCCCATGCTGCCTGGTGTCCCCCCTGTGTCTCTCATGTCCCCCCCACGTCCCCCATGCTGCCCTGTGTCCCCCCGTGTCCCCCCGTGTCCCCCCACGCCCCACTGTCCCTGTATCCTTTGTGTCCCCCCATGTCCCCCTGTGTCCCCCGTGTCTCCTCTGTGCCCCCCGCGTCCCCCTGTGCCCCTCTTTGTCCCGGTGTCCCCCCCATGTCCTCCCTGCGTCTCGCATGCCCCCGTGTCCCCCCCCCCCACCCACCCCACAGGTGGTGTACCTGCACGGCAACAACATCTCGCGGGTGGGGGCGCAGGACTTCTGCGCGGCGCCGGGCGCCAAGCGGGCGCACTACCAGGGCCTGAGCCTGTTCGGGAACCCCGTGGCGCCGGGCGCCGTGCCGCCCGCCGCCTTCCGCTGCCTCGCCGACCGCCTCGCCCTCCACTTCGGCAACTACAAGTGACGGCGCGGGGGCCACCGCGGGGCCACCGCGGGGCCGCCGGGGCCGCCGGGACCGCGCCGCCGCCGCCGCCTGCGCAAGTAACGGGAGCGGCGGGGCGCCCGCGGGGGGCGTAGGGGACGCGGGGGCGTCACGGGGGCGTGGGGGACATGGGGACATCATGGGGTGCCCACGGGTGTTCATGGAGCGGGGGATGTGGGGACATAGGGGACATGGGGACATCATGGGGTGCCCACGGGTGTTCGTGGGAGCGGGGGATGTGGGGGCATAGGGGACATGGGGACATCATGGGGTGCCCACGGGTGTTCGTGGGAGCGGGGGATGTGGGGGCACAGGGGACATGGGGACATGGGGTGCCCACGGGTGTTCGTGGGAGCGGGGGATGTGGGGACATGGGGACATCATGGGGTGCCCACGGGTGTTTGTGGGAGCGGGGGATGTGGGGACATGGGGACATCATGGGGTGCCCACGGGTGTTCGTGGGAGCGGGGCATGTCGGGGGCACAGGGGACACGGGGACATCACGGGCGCCCACGGGTGTTTCAGAGCAGGGGATGTGGGGACACAGGGTACACGAGGACATCACGGGTGCCCACGGGTGTTCGTGGGAGCGGGGGATGCAGGGACATGGGGGACACGGGGACATCACAGACGCCCACGGGTGTTTGAGAGCAGGGGGCGCAGGGGACGTGGGGACATCATGGACACCCACAGATGTTTGTGGAGCAGGGGGACGTGGGGACGTCACGGACGCCCACAGGTGTCTGTGGAACAGGGGGACGTGGGGACTTAGGGGACACCCACGGGTGTTTGTGGGAGCGGGGGGACACGGGGACATAGGGACATGGAGACATCACGGACGCCCACGGGTGTTTGTGGGAGCGGGGGGACGGGGGCGGAGGGTGACAGGGCACCTGGGGGCGCAGGGGACATTGGGGACAGGGTGACAGGGGCACCCACGGGTGCCGGGGACTCGGGGGGACACGGGCGCCATGTCCCCGCTGGCCGGGGGGGCCGTGTCCCATTGTCCCCCCCTCCCCCGGGGCTGAATTTACCGTTTCGCCCTTTTTGGCCCCGAAGTTCTGGGGAAGGGCCCCCCCCTCCCTCCCCCCCCGGCGGGGCCGTTTCGGGGCCGTTTGGGGGGTTTCGACTGTTCTTTGATTTTCCTCGTTGTAAAAATCTTTGTGCAATAAGCGCGGGCTCAATAAAGGGACCGGCTGGACACGCAGCGGCCACGCGGGCGGCACGGGGGGACACACGGGGGACACATGAGGGACACGGGGGGACACGTGAGGGACATGGGGGGACACGAGGGGACATGTGAAGGATGCGGGGGACACGGGACACGCAGGGGACATGGGGGGACACGTGAGGGACGCGGGGGACACGGAGATACGAGGGGACACGGGGGACACGTGAGGGACACGGGGACACTAGGAGACGTGTGAGGGACACACGGGGTACACGGGGGGACCCGGGGGACACGTGAGGGACACACGGGGGACACGAGGGGACGTGTGAGGGACACACGGGGACACGGGACACGCAGGGGACACAAGGGGGCGCGTGAGGGACACGCAGGCGACATGGAGACATGGGAGGGACGCGGGGGAACGGGACACGCAGGGGACATGGGGGGACATGTGAGGAACATGAGGACACGCAGGGGACACGTGAGCACACGGGACACAAGGGGACACGTGAGGGACACGGGGTGACACGCAGGGGGGCACGTGGGGGGACACGCAGTGGCCACGAGGGGAACATGGGGGGGACACGCAATGGCCACGTGTGGGACACGCGTGGGGCACACGTGGACACGGTGGGGGACCCCACGTGGGGACCCCACGGCAGGACACAAGGGGCAGGGCGGGGTGGGGGGGGACACACGCAAAGCCACGCGGGGACACGGACCCGCGTGGGGCCGCGGTCGCCGCCCCCCCCCCCGACCCCGCCGCCGGCGGTGGGCGGGATCGCGGCGGCGGGAGGGGGCGTGGCCCCGCCTGGCCCCGCCCCTTGCCCGCCTGGCCCCGCCCTCCCCCCTCCCCCCCCGGCCCAAACCGTGCCGCGCCTCGGGCACCGCCGCAGCGCCGGGACCCATGGCCCGGTACCGGGGGGGGCGGGTTTGGGGGGGGGGGTCCAGGCCCGGGGGGGCCTCGGGGCTACGCGGTGGGGGAGGGGGGCCGCTCTGGAGATGGGGGGGGGGGGGGCCCCGCTGCGTTGCACAGGGGGGTGCAGGCAGCTGGGGGGGCTGCGTTGCAAAAGGGGGGTGCTCTTGGGGGGGGGGCTGCAATGTTCCCCCCCCCCCGCCATGCACCGGGATTCGGGGGGGTCGCACTGCCCGGGGGGGGGGGCTGCAGGTGGGGAGGTTGTGCATCGCGGGGGGGGGGTGTCACCGTGCTGTAAATGGGTTATTTTGCCGGGGGGGGGGGGGTCTGGTGCCTCAAGCAGAGCGTGTTGGGGGGGGGGGGCTATTGCGGGAGGGGTTGTTGCAGGGCAGCCCCGGTGCACTTGTGGGGGGGGGGGGACACGCTGCATTGCACAATGTGGGGAGGGGGGGTCGCTGGGGGGGGTCGTTGCATTGCAGCCGGGGGGGGGGTCAGTGCGGGGCGAGCGGCGGCTTTTGCATCGCCCGCGGTGGGGGGGGGGAGAAGGGGGGGGGGGCACCGGGCCGTTTATTGCATTGCGGGATGCTCTGGCTTTTCGCGGGGGGGGGGGCGCTTTGCATTGCGGATAAGCTGCATTTCGGGGCTGTTTTATGCATTGCTGGGGGGGGGGGCGCGCGGGGGAAAGGGGGGGTTGCACGGCCAGAAAGGTTTTGCACCGCGGGGGGGGGGGGGCCGGCATGGCGTTGCGGGCAGCGGTTGCATTGCAGAGTGCTGCATCGGGGCGGGGGGGGGTCACCGCCGTTGCATCGCATGCGGCGGGCGCCGGGGCCGCGGTTTGCACCGCCGTTGGGGGGGGGGGGTCGTTGCATTGCAGCGGGGCGGTTTTGCAGCCGGGTGGGGGGGGGGGGTCTGGCATTGCAAGGAGGGGGGGGGGGGGGCCGATGCATCGCTGGTTTGGGGGGGGGGGGGGCCGTTGCATCGCCGGGGGCGCAATGCAGGGATTATTGCAGCGCGGGGAGCGGCGTTTCGGAGGGGACGTGCGGCATGGCGGCGGCGTTGGGGGGGGGTGTTGCATTGCGGGGGGGGGGGGACACGCGCGCACGGGGGCACGCGTGCGTGCACGCCCCCCCCCCCCCTCCCCGCGTGCACACGAGCGCCCACGTGCAACGCCCGGGCGCAGGCTGCCCCCGGCGCCGGGCGTTGCGTAAGCGTGCCCGGGCCGTCGCGCGCTGCGGCGGGCGCACGCGCGCCCTTGCACGGGAGCACGCGCGCGTGGGGCCGGCGCGAGGCCCTCGCACGCCCGCCCGCACACGCGCGCGTGCCCTCGCCCCGGAGCGCGGGGCAGCCAGGCTGCAGCCTGCCCCTGGTTTTTTTTTGGGGGGGGGGGGTCTTGCGGGGTTTGGGGGCGCAGCGCGCACCTCGGGGGGGGTGCAACGCGCGGTGCGCGGGGTTTGGGGGTGCAACACGCGGTGCGCGGGGTTTGGGGGTGCAACGCGCACGGCGCCGGTGCGGAGCACGGTTTGGAGCAGCCCGGGCGAGGTTTCGGGGCGCAACGCGCCGCTTAGAGCGTCCCGCGCAAGCTTTCGGGTGCAGGGCCCACGTTTAGGGGGCAGTGCGCGGTTTGGAGCGTCCCGTGCAAGATTTTGGGGTGCAACGCCCACATTACAAACACGGTGCATGGTTTGGAGCGTCCCATGCAAGATTTTGGGGTGCAATGCCCACATTACAGACACGGTGCATGGTTTGGAGTGTCCCATGCAAGATTTTGGGATGCAACGCCTACATTACAGTGCGCGGTTTGGAGCGTCCCGTGCAAGATTTTGGGGTGCAATGCCCACATTACAGACACGGTGCATGGTTTGGAGTGTCCCATGCAAGATTTTGGGGTGCCATGCCCACATTACGGAGGCAATGCATGGTTTGGAGTGTCCCGTGCAAGATTTTGGGGTGCAACGCGCACATTACAGACACAGTGCGTGGTTTGGAGCACCCCATGCAAGATTTTGGGGTGCAATGCCCACATTACGGAGGCAATGCGTGGTTTGGAGTGTCCCGTGCAAGATTTTGGGGTGCAATGCCCACATTACAGACACAGTGCATGGTTTGGAGCACCCCGTGCAAGATTTTGGGGTGCTATGCCCACATTACGGAGGCAATGCATGGTTTGGAGCGTGCTATGCAAGATTTTGGGGTGCAACGCGCACATTACAGAGACATTGTGTGGTTTGGAGCGTCCCATGCAAGGTTTTTGGGGTGCAACTATGTAGTATGGGGTGCAGCACACTGTTTGGAGTGTGCCCTGCAAGATTTTGGGGTGCAATGCCAACGTTACGGAGGCAATGCATGGTTTGGAGCATGCTATGCAGGATTTTGGGGTGCAATGCATGTGGTACAGGTACGATACATGCTTTGGAGCATCCCATGCAAGAATTTGGGGTGCAATGCCCACATTACAGACACAATGCATGGTTTGGAGCGTGCTATGCAAGATTTTGGGGTGCAATGCACACACTTTGGGGATAGCACATGGTTTGGAGCCTACCATGCAAGATTTTGGGGTGCAATGCCCACATTACAGAGGCAGCACGTGTTTTGGAGCATCCCATGCAAGATTTTGGGGTGCAATGTCCACATTACAGACACAATGCATGGTGTGGAGCGTGCTATGCAAGATTTTGGGGTGCAATGCACACACTTTGGGGATAGCACATGGTTTGGAGCCTACCATGCGAGATTTTGGGGTGCAATGCCCACATTATGGAGGCAGCACGTGTTTTGGAGCATCCCATGCAAGATTTTGGGGTGCAATGTCCACATTACAGACACAGTGCATGGTTTGGAGCATGCTATGCAGGATTTTGGGGTGCAATGCACACGCTTTGGGGATAGCACATGGTTTGGAGCCTACCATGCGAGATTTTGGGGTGCAATGCCCACATTACAGAGACATTGTGTGGTTTGGAGTGTCCCATGCAAGGTTTTTGGGGTACAACTATGTAGTATGAGGTGCAGCACACTGCTTGGAGTGTGCCCTGCAAGATTTTGGGGTGCAATGGGCGCAGTAAGGGATGCGACGTGTGGTTTTGAGGGAGCAGGCCAATTTGGGGGCGCTCGGTGCGCGTACGGCGTGCCACGCGTGGCTTGGAGCAGGTTGCGCGTGTTTCTGAGGGCGTGCTGTACGGGTCACGGGCTCAGGGCCTGGCTTGGGGCGGGCCGTGCAGGATTTTGGGGTGCAATGCACGGATTACGGGGCTCAGTGCATAGTTTGGAGCACACAGTGCCGGATTTTGGGGTGCAATGCCTGGATTATGGGACTCAGTGCATGATTTGGAGCGCACAGTGCTGGATTTTGGGGGGCAATGCCCAGATTACGGGGCGCAGTGCCTGGTTTGACCTGTGCAGTGCAGGATTTTGGGGCGCAATGCCTGGATTAGGGGGCTCAGCGCATGATTTGGTGCACGCAGTGCAGGATTTTGGGGCTCAACGCCTAGATTACAGGGTTTATTGCCTGGTTTGGAGTGGGCCATGTGGGATTTTGGGGCGCAATGCCTGGATTACGGGGTTTAGTGCCTGGTTTGGAGCACAGAGTGCAGGATTTTGGGGCGCAGTGCCCAGATTACAGGGTTCAGTGCATGGTATGGCACAGGCCATGCAGGATTTTGGGGTGCAATGTCCATATTATGGGGTTCAGTGCCTGTTTTGGCACGGGCCGTGCAGGATTTTGGGGCACAACGCCCAGATTACGGGGTGTGGCGCCTGGTTTGGCATGGGCCGTGTGGGATTTTAGGGCACAACGCCCGGATTACGGGGCACAGCACCTGGTTTGGCACGGACAATGCGGGATTTTGAGGTGCAGTGCCCGGACTACAGGGTTTAGTGAATGGTTTGGCGTGGGCCGTGCGGAATTTTGGGGTGCAATGCCCGAATTATGGGGTTCAGTGCCTGGTTTGGCACAGGCCATGCAGGATTTTGGGGTGCAATGCCCGGATTACGGGGTTCAGAGCCTGTTTTGGCACGGACCGTGCAGGATTTTGGGGCACAACGCCCGGTTTACGGGGTTCAGTGCCTGTTTTGGCACGGGCCGTAAAGGATTTTGGGGTGCAATGCCCAGATTACGGGGTTCAGTGCAAGGTTTGGCGCGGGCCATGCAGGATTTGGGGGTGCAACGCCCGGATTACGGGGTTCAGTGCCTGTTTTGGCGCGGACCATGCGGGATTTTGGGGCGCAACGCCCAGATTACGGGGTTCAGTGCAAGGTTTGGCGTGGGCCATGCGGGATTTGGGGGTGCAACGCCCAGATTACGGGGTTCAGAGCCAGTTTTGGCGCGGAGCATGCGGGATTTTGGGGCGCAACGCCCGGATTACGGGGTTCAGAGCCTGTTTTGGCGCAGGCCGTGCGGGATTTTGGGGCGCAACGCCCGGATTACGGGGTTCAGAGCCTGTTTTGGCGCAGGCCATGTGGGATTTTGGGGCGCAACGCCCAGATTACGGGGTTCAGAGCCTGTTTTGGCGCAGGCCGTGCAGGATTTTGGGGCGCAACGCCCGGATTACGGGGTTCAGAGCCTGTTTTGGCACAGGCCATGCGGGATTTTGGGGCGCAACGCCCAGATTACGGGGTTCAGAGCCTGTTTTGGCGCGGATCATGTGGGATTTTGGGGTGCAACGCCCGGATTACGGGGTTCAGAGCCTGTTTTGGCGTGGGACGTGCAGGATTTTGGGGTGCAACGCCCGGATTACGGGGTTCAGAGCCTGTTTTGGCGCAGGCCATGCGGGATTTTGGGGTGCAACGCCCGGATTACGGGGTTCAGAGCCTGTTTTGGCGCGGACCATGCGGGATTTTGGGGTGCAACGCCCAGATTACGGGGTTCAGAGCCTGTTTTGGCGCAGGCCATGCGGGATTTTGGGGTGCAACGCCCGGATTACGGGGTTCAGAGCCTGTTTTGGCGCGGACCATGCGGGATTTTGGGGTGCAACGCCCAGATTACGGGGTTCAGAGCCTGTTTTGGTGCAGGCCGTGCAGGATTTGGGGGCGCAACGCCCGGATTACAGGGCGTGGCGCCTTGCTGATGTGGCCCCGCCCCCTCCACCACTCATTGGCTGCCACTGCATGATGGACAGGCGGGGGCGGGGCCTGCGACACTTGGGGGGGGGGACACTGGGAGTGACTGGGAGTGACTGGGAGCGCTGGGGGCACTAGGAGCTTCTGAGAGAACTGGGATTGACCAGGGGGGAACTGGGAGGGACTGGGAGGGACTGGGAGTTTCTGGAGGACCAGGGGTTGACCAGGAGCGCTGGGGAGACTGGGAGGGACTGGGAGTTAATGGGAGCACTGGGAGGGCCGGCGGAGCTCTGGGGGAACCGTGGTGCCGCCGCCGCCCCCAGGTGTGGCCCGGGCTCGGGGGGCGGCAGCCCCTGACCCCCCCCCCCCCCCCGGCGCCCGTCCATGGCCTGGGCCCCCCGCGGGGGTGCGCGACCAGCGAGGGGGGGGCCCCCGGCATGACCCCCCCCGGCCCCCGCCGCCGCCGCCACCGTCACCGTCACCGCTGAGCAGGTGAGACCCCCCCCCAGCCCCAGCGCGCTGCCCCCACGTCCCCACCACCGACCCCGCGTCCCATCCCACGTCCCCACCACCGACCACACGTCCCATCCCGCGTCCCACCCCACGTCCCCACCACCGACCCCGCGTCCCGTCCCACGTCCCATCCCACGTCCCATCCCACGTCCCCACCACCGACCACACGTCCCATCCCGCGTCCCATCCCACGTCCCCACCACCGACCCCGCGTCCCGTCCCACGTCCCATCCCACGTCCCATCCCACGTCCCACCCCACGTCCCCACCACCGACCACACGTCCCGTCCCACGTCCCATCCCACGTCCCCACCACCGACCCCGCGTCCCGTCCCGCGTCCCGTCCCACGTCCCATCCCACGTCCCCACCACCGACCCCGCGTCCCGTCCCACGTCCCGTCCCACGTCCCAGCCCACGTCCCCACCACCGACCACGCGTCCCGTCCCACGTCCCCACCACCGACCCCACGTCCCGTCCCACGTCCCATCCCATGTCCCCACCACCGACCACACGTCCCGTCCCATGTCCCACCCCACATCCCCACCACCGACCCCGCGTCCCATCCCACGTCCCCACCACCGACCCCGCGTCCCGTCCCACGTCCCCACCACCGACCACACGTCCCGTCCCACGTCTCATCCCACGTCCCATCCCACGTCCCCACCACCGACCCCGCGTCCCGTCCCACGTCCCGTCCCACGTCCCACCCCACATCCCCACCACCGACCACACGTCCCGTCCCACGTCCCGTCCCACGTCCCATCCCACGTCCCATCCCACGTCCCCACCACCGACCCCGTGTCCCGTCCCGCGTCCCATCCCACGTCCCACCCCACATCCCCACCACCGACCCCGCGTCCCATCCCACGTCCCATCCCACGTCCCCACCACCGACCCCGCGTCCCGTCCCACGTCCCATCCCACGTCCCACCCCACATCCCCACCACCGACCCCGCGTCCCGTCCCACGTCCCATCCCACGTCCCCACCACCGACCCCGCGTCCCGTCCCACGTCCCATCCCACGTCCCACCCCACATCCCCACCACCGACCCCGCGTCCCATCCCACGTCCCATCCCACGTCCCCACCACCGACCCCGCGTCCCGTCCCGCGTCCCGTCCCACGTCCCCACCACCGACCCTGCGTCCCGTCCCACGTCCCACCCCACGTCCCATCCTGCGTCCCCACCACCGACCCCGTGTCCCGTCCCGCGTCCCATCCCACGTCCCACCCCACATCCCCACCACCGACCCCGCGTCCCATCCCACGTCCCATCCCACGTCCCCACCACCGACCCCGCGTCCCGTCCCACGTCCCATCCCACGTCCCACCCCACATCCCCACCACCGACCCCGCGTCCCGTCCCACGTCCCATCCCACGTCCCCACCACCGACCCCGCGTCCCGTCCCACGTCCCACCCCACGTCCCATCCCGCGTCCCCACCACCGACCCCGCGTCCCGTCCCGCGTCCCATCCCACGTCCCCACCACCCACCCAGCGTCCCGTCCCACGTCCCGTCCCACGTCCTCACCACACGTCCCATCCCACGTCCCGTCCCACGTCCCCACCACCGACCCCACGTCCCGTCCCACGTCCCGTCCCACGTCCCACCCCATGTCCCCACCACCGACCACACGTCCCGTCCCACGTCCCGTCCCACGTCCCCAGCACCGACCCTGCGTCCCGTCCCACGTCCCACCCCACGTCCCATCCCACGTCCCCACCACCGACCCCACGTCCCATCCCATGTCCCATCCCACATCCCATCCCGCATCCCCACCACCGACCCTGCGTCCCCTCCCATGTCCCATCCCACGTCCCCACGTCCCATCCCACGTCCCATTCCGTGTCCCATCCCATGTCCCCACCACCGACCCCACGTCCCATCACACGTCCCCACCACCAACCAACCACGCGTCCCGTCCCATGTCCCCACCACCGACCCCGCATCCCATCCCGCGTCCCATCCCACGTCCCATCCCACATCCCCACCACCGACCCCACGTCCCATCCCACGTCCCACCCCATGTCTCCACCACCGACCACATGTCCCGTCCCACGTCTCATCCCACGTCCCCACCACCGACCACGTGTCCCATCCTATGTCCCGTCCCACGTCCTGTCCCACGTCCCCACCACCGACCACACGTCCCGTCCCACGTCCCATCCCACGTCCCCACCACCGACCACGCGTCCCATCCCACGTCCCCACCACCGACCACACGTCCCATCCCACGTCCCATCCCATGTCCCCACCACCGACCACGCGTCCCATCCCACGTCCCCACCACCGACCCCACGTCCCATCCCACATCCTCACCACCGACCCCACGTCCCATCCCACGTCCCCACCACCGACCCCACATCTCGTCCCACGTCCCCACCACCGAACCCACGTCCCATCCCATCCCACGTCCCCACCACCGACCCCACGTCTCGTCCCACGTCCCCACCACCGAACCCACGTCCCATCCTATGTCCCCACCACCAACCCCACGTCCCATCTCACGTCCCGTCCCACGTCCCGTCCCACATCCCCACCACCGACCCCACATCCCATCCCACATCCCCACCGCCGGCCCCACGTCCCATCCCACATCCCGTCCCACATCCTAACCACTGACCCCGCGTCCCATCCTACGTCCCATCCTGCATCCCCACCACTGACCCCGCATCCCATCCCATGTCCCATCCCATGTCCTCACCACCAAACCCATGTGCCATCCCATGTCTCATCCCATGTCCCCACCACCACCAACCCCGCATCCCGTCCCACATCCCCATCACCGACCCCACGTCCCGTCCCACGTCCCATCCCACTGACCCCACGTCCCGTCCCACGTCCCGTCCCACGTCCCGTCCCACGTCCCATGCCATGTCCCCACCACCAAACCCATGTGCCATCCCACATCCCATCCCACATCCCCACCACCGACCCCACGTTCCCAGTGCTGTCCCCAAACCATGTCCCACATCCCCAGCACACGTCCCCAGCGCTGTCTCCAAGCTGTCCCTGTGTCCCCAGGCCGTATCCCCACCAACAACACGTCCCCAAGCCACGTCCCATGACCCCACCATCAACCCCATATCCCCAGTGCTGTCCTCAAGCCATGTCCCATGTCCCCACCACTGACCATGTGTCCCCAGCACTGCCCCCAAGCTATGTCCCATGTCCCCACCAGCAGCCCCACGTCCCCAGTGCTGTCTCCAAGTTGTGCCTCGTGTCTCCAGTGCTGTCCCTGTGTTCCCTGTGCTGTCTCCAAGGCATATCCTGCGTCCCCAGTACTGTCCCCAAGCCATGTCCTATGTCCCCAAGATGTCCCTGTGTCTCCAGTGCTGTCCCCAAGCCATATCCCATGTCCCCACCACCAACCTGTTACTAGCACTGTCTCCAAACTATGTCCTCTGTCCCCATCACCAACCCCACGTCCCCAGTGCTGCCCTCAGGCCATGTCCTGTGTCCCCATCATCGACCACATGTCCCCAGTGCTGTCCCCAAGCCATGTCCTATGTCCCCAGGGTGTCCCTGTGTCTCCAGTGCTGTCCCCAAGCCGTATCCTATGTCCCCACCACCAACCTGTCACTAGCACTGTCTCCAAACTATGTCCTCTGTCCCCATCACCAACCCCACGTCCCCA
Organism: Rhea pennata; assembly: GCF_028389875.1. Taxonomy (NCBI): domain Eukaryota; kingdom Metazoa; phylum Chordata; class Aves; order Rheiformes; family Rheidae; genus Rhea; species Rhea pennata. The sequence continues at coordinate 29,030 of NW_026907649.1, read as the reverse complement.
GTGCTGCCCCCAGGCCATGTCCTGTGTCCCCATCATCGACCACATGTCCCCAGTGTTGTCCCCAAGCCATGTTCTATGTCCCCACCACCAACCCCACGTCCCCACCACCGGCCACGTGTCCCCAGCACTGTCCCCAAGCCACGTTCCACCTCCCCGCCACCAACCCCACGTCCCCACCACCGGCCACGTGTCCCCAGCGCTGTCCCCAAGCCACGTTCCACCTCCCCGCCACCAACCCCACGTCCCCACCACCGGCCACGTGTCCCCAGCACTGTCCCCAAGCCACGTTCCACCTCCCCACCACCAACCCCACGTCCCCACCACCGGCCACGTGTCCCCAGCACTGTCCCCAAGCCATGTTCCACCTCCCCACCACCAAACCCACGTCCCCACCACCGGCCATGTGTCCCCAAGCCACGTTCCACCTCCCCACCACCAACCCCACGTTCCCACCACCGGCCACGTGTCCCCAAGCCATGTTCCACCTCCCCACCGCCACCCCCGCGTCCCCAGCAGCGTCCCCAAGCCGTGTCCCCGTCGCCGCAGGCTGCCGCCGCCATGGGGGACCTGGCCAACAGCACGGGGGACGCCGGGGCCCGGGGCCGGCGGGAGCCCTGCCCCGGGGGGGGGTTCGGCTGCACCCTGCCGGAGCTGCGGGCGCTCATGGAGCTGCGCGGCGCCGAGGCCCTGCTCAAGGTCCAGGAGGCCTACGGGGACGTCCACGGGCTCTGCTGCCGCCTCAAGACCTCCCCCACCGAAGGTACGGGCTGGGGAGGGCCCCGGCGTCCGGGCGGGGACACCCCCAGGGACCTCCATGTCCCCCCCCCCCCCAGGGACCTCCGTGTCCCTCATGGACCCAGATGTCCGGGGAGGTGGGACACCCCCAGGGACCTCCATGTCCCACCCCCCCCAGGGTCCTCCGTGTCCCTCACGGACCCAGGTGTCCGGGGAGGTGGGACACCCCCAGGGACCTCCATGTCCCCCCCCCCCCAGGGACCTCCGTGTCCCTCATGGACCCAGGTGTCCGGGGAGGTGGGACACCCCCAGGGACCTCCATGTCCCACCCCCCCCCAGGGACCTCCGTGTCCCTCACGGACCCAGATGTCCGGGGAGGTGGGACACCCCCAGGGACCTCCGTGTCCCACCCCCCCCAGGGTCCTCTGTGTCCCTCACGGACCCAGGTGTCCGGGGAGGTGGGACACCCCCAGGGACCTCCATGTCCCACCCCCCCCAGGGTCCTCTGTGTCCCTCACGGACCCAGGTGTCCGGGGAGGTGGGACACCCCCAGGGACCTCCATGTCCCCTCCAGGGACCCAGGTGTCCGGGCAGGGACAACCTCAGTCAAAGACCTCCCACATACCTTCTGGAGACCCCCTCATCCCACTGGGGACCCAGGTGTCCTGTGGGGAATCCCCCTGTGGGCCTCTGTGTCCCCCCAGGGACCCAGGCGTCCGGGTGGGACAACCTGCCCCCCTACCCCCCCCCCCCCCAGCAGCTCTCGGTGCCCCCTTCGTGGGGACCCAGGCATCCGGGCGCGCGGGACAGGGGCGCAGGCGTGGTGGTGGTGGTGGTGGTGGTGGTGGTGGTGGGGCACGCGCCGGGGGGACCCAGGCGTCCGGGTGCGCCCCCCCCCTCCCCAGGGCTGGCGGAGGGGGCGGCGGAGCTGGAGCGGCGCCGCCAGGTCTTCGGCCAGAACTGGATCCCCCCGAAGCGCCCCAAGACCTTCGCGGAGCTGGTGTGGGAGGCGCTGCAGGACGTCACCCTCATCATCCTCGAGGTGGCCGCCGTCGTCTCCCTGGGGCTCTCCTTCTACGCCCCCCCCGGCGGCGACACCGAAGGTGGGGGGGGGGCGGCATCGGGGGGCAGGAGGGGCCGGGGAGGGGAACATCGGCGGCGGCGGGCGGCCCTGGTCCCTGCCTCTCTCCTCTGCGTCCCCGTCCCACCGCGTTCTCGGCGTCCCCATCGTCTGGTTTCTGCACGTGTCACCACCGTGTCCCCGTTCCTCGGTCTCATCCCGTCCCCGTTCCACCGTGGACTCGATGTCCCCGTGCTCTGGTCTTCCCTTGCGTCCCCATCCCACCATGTCCCCCGAGCCCTCGTCCCCCAGCCTCGTCCCATCCTCACGTCCCCATCCTGCTTGTCCTCTGTGTCCTAATCCCTTGGTCTCATCCCATCCCTGTGTCCCTATCTCCATCCCACCACGTTTTTTGGTGTCCCCATTCTCTGGTCTCCCCCTGTGTCCCCGTCCCACCATGTCCCCGGTGTCCCTATCCCTCATTCATGTCCCAAGGGGATGTCCCCATCCTGCCATGTCCTCTGTGTCTCAATCCCTTGGTCTCATCCCACCTCCGTGTTCTCGCCCTGCCGTGTCCTTTGTGTCTTCATCCCTTAGTCTCACCCCATCCTGATGTCCCCATTCCACCCCATCCCATGTGGGATGTCCCCATTTCACCCCTGCATCCCAGGGGTCCTACCCCATCCCCGCGTCCCTGTCCTCCAGTCTCTCCCTGTCCCCACGTCCTCTACGTCCCCATCTCTCGATCTCACCCGTCCTGATGTCCCCATCTCACCCTCACTCCACGTCCCCGACGTCCCCAGTCTCGTTCTCTCCCCGTGTCCCCCATATCCCTGTCTCCACCACATCCCCATGTTCCCGTCCCCTCGTCTCACCCCATCCCCGTGTCCCCATCCCACCCCGTTTCCACGTCCCGCCTTCCCTCCATCCCCACGTGCCTCCAGCTCCCGCCGCGGCCCGCTCCCGGGCTGACGGCGTCCGCCGCGTCCCTGCAGCCTGCGGCCACGTGTCGGGGGGCGCGGAGGACGAGGGCGAGGCGGAGGCGGGCTGGATCGAGGGGGCGGCCATCCTGCTCTCGGTGGCCTGCGTGGTCCTCGTCACCGCCTTCAACGACTGGAGCAAGGAGCGCCAGTTCCGGGGGCTGCAGAGCCGCATCGAGCAGGAGCAGCGCTTCGCCGTCGTGCGCCACGGCCGCCAGCTCCAGGTGCCCGTGGCCGAGCTCGTGGTGGGCGACGTGGCCCAGGTCAAGTACGGTGAGTGCCGCCCCGACGCCGGGGTGGACGGGCACGCTTGGGGCGGCGCCCGCCCCTCCCGGCAGCCCCGACGCCAGGGTGGATGGGCGCCTCGGGGTGACGCCGCCCTCCTCCCTCGCAGGCGACCTGCTCCCGGCTGACGGCATCCTCATCCAAGGCAACGACCTGAAGATCGACGAGAGCGCGCTGACGGGGGAGTCCGACCACGTCCGCAAGTCGGTCGACAAGGACCCCATGCTGCTCTCGGGTGAGCCAGGGCGGCGGGCCCAGGCGTCCGGGCAGCCCGGGGCCCGGCTGTGACCCCTTTCTATCCCCCCACCCCCTCACCCCGCTCCGCTTCACGCAGGCACCCACGTCATGGAGGGCTCGGGGAAGATGGTAGTGACGGCAGTGGGGGTCAACTCGCAGACTGGCATCATCTTCACCCTGCTGGGCGCTGGTGGGGAGGAAGAGGAGAAGAAGGAGAAGAAAGGTGGGTCGCCTGTCCCTCCGTCTGTCCCCTCACCATCCCTCCGTCCCCGTCGTGTGTGGCTTCCCCTCTTGGCTCCGTCCCCTCGTGTCCCTGGGGTCCCCTGTGGTCGGCTGAGCCAGAGCGACTCTGGGTTGAGTCTGGATAGAGCCAAGATCATCTTCTGGCCTGGAGCGGCTCCAGTCCGCCTTGGCTGTGGCCACCCCGGCCAGATCTTCCCCGATGCAGAGTGGAACCAAGACCTTTGGCAAGTCTGGATTGACTCCGAATAGGTCTTGGTTGGGCTTCAGACACCTATGCTGCTCCTGTACCAATATGGAGTGACTCCGTGTTGAGTCTAGATCAATCCGAGATGGACTCCAGGCGCCCGTGTTGGCCCTGTCCCAATCTGGACTGACTCCACATTGACTTTGGGTTGATTTTGGTTGGGCTTCAGACATCCATGTGGGTCCTGCCTCAATCCAGAGTGACTCTGAAGTGAGTCTAGATCGACCTGAGCTGGGCTTCAGGCACCTGTGTTGGCCCTGTCCTAATCTGGAGTGATTCCACATTGACTTTGGATTGCTTTTAGTTGGGCATCAGACACCCATCTGGGTCCTATCCCAATCCGGGGTGACTCCAGGTTGACTCCAAATGAGCTGAGGTCATTCAGATGGGGTCACCTTCAATCTGGAATGACTCTGGAGTGACTCCAGATGGGTTCTGGACACCCAGCCAGGATCTTCTCCAGCAAGGAATCACTCCAGGTGGGGTTCAAGTGTCCAGCTCTGACCAGCTTCAGTCCAGAGTGACTCTGGATCAAGTCTGGGGAGACCTGAGACCTTCATCCAGTCCGGAGTGACTCAGACACCTGGGTCTAAGTTGCTCCTCTCCAGGGTGACCCCATGTTGGCTCTGGCTTGACTCCAGGTGAGCTCTGGCCACCCAACATCGCTCCCCTTCATCCGGATGGGCTCCAGGCACTTAGGCCTGCTCCATCTCCATCTGGAGCAACTCCACATTGACTCCAGCTTGAGTCCTTTTCCCCAGCCGCCCAACCCGGATCGCTCTGATCCGAAGTGGCTCCAGATAGAGCCCAGACCTTTCTCCAGCCTTGACTCATCCTCCTCTAGGTTGGCTTCAGGTTGACTTGAAGGCGGATCTGAGGTTGCAGAGGGGTCTGGGTGGCTTATGGGAGCCAGGTCGGCTCTGGATGAGCCTCTGCGGTCCAGAGTGACTCCGGATGAGGCCCCAGCCCAAGTGGATAAGGAGGTTGGGGGGGGGGAGGGGGCCCAATCCCCATCCTCCCCCCTCGTGTCTCGTCCTGTCTGATGTTGGTGTCGTCCGTCCTTCTGCCGCAGGGAAACCGCAGGACGGGGCCGTGGAAAACATCCAGAACAAAGGTACGCCGGACGCCTGGGTCCCTGGGGCGGGGGGCGATTGGGGCACGTGGGGTGGAGCCCACCAGGATGCCTGGGTCCTCCACCGACGGGGCCGTGTGGGCGTCCGCAGCCAAGAAGCAGGACGGGGCGGTGGCCATGGAGATGCAGCCGCTGAAGAGCGCCGAGGGGGGGGACGTGGACGAGAGGGAGCGGAAGCGGAGCGGCGGCCCCAAGAAGGAGAAGTCGGTGCTGCAGGGCAAACTCACCAAGCTGGCCGTGCAGATCGGCAAGGCAGGTGGGCGGCCCGGACGCCTGGGTCCCCGGGGCAAGCGGGGAGGTGGGACTGTCTAGGTGGAGGGTTCCCTGAACCCCCTGGACGCCCGGGACCCGCTTTGGGGGGAGGGTGGAATGCCCAGGTCCCGTGGAGGCTGGAGACCCTCGTGAAGGGATCTCCTGGCGCTTTGGGGAGCGGGCGCTGGGTTCCCTGGGCGCCTGGGTCCCCCGGCGGGTGCCTGAGGGCGTGCTGCGCGGCAGGGCTGGTGATGTCGGCCGTGACGGTGATCATCCTGGTGCTGTACTTCGTCATCGAGACCTTCGTGGTGGAGGGCCGGGCCTGGCTGGCCGAGTGCACCCCCGTCTACGTCCAATACTGGGTCAAGTTCTTCATCATCGGTGTCACCGTCCTCGTTGTGGCCGTCCCCGAGGGGCTGCCGCTGGCCGTCACCATCTCCCTTGCCTACTCCGTCAAGGTCAGTCCCCGCTGACCCCCAACCTGCCGCGCGTCCCCCGCCGTCTGTCTGCTCCTCTGTCTGTTCCTCTGTCCTCCGAGCTCATCCATCCGTCCATCCATCCATCAAATCCTCCGTCTGCCTGTCCTCCGAGCTCGTGCATCCATCCATCTTTCCTCGCCTCCGTTTGCCCATTCTCTGGGCTTGTCTGTCTGTCTGTCCGTCTATTTCTCCGTCCCTCTGACCGTCTATCCGTCTATTCCTCAAAGCTTTTGTCTGTCCTCCAAGTTTGTCCATCTTCTCCTCCGTTTCTCCATCTGTCTCTTATCCAAAGTTAATCTGCTCATCCATCCATTTCTCCATCTCTCTGCTCCGTTCTCCAAGCTTGCCCATCTGCCTGTCCTCTGAGGTCTTCTGTCCATCCGTTTATTCCTCCATCACTGTGGCTGCCCGTCCATCTCTTTTCCATCCCTCTGTCCAAGCTCAATCGTCCATCTCTCCATTCCTCTGTCTGTCCACTTGTTCCTCCATCCTTTTGTCCGTCCTACCAGCTGATCTGTCCATCCATCTCTTCATTCATCTGCTGCTCTATTCTTCTGTTCATCCTCTGAGCTCATCTGTTCATTCAACATTCCTCCATCCCTCTGTCTGTCTGTCCATCTATTCCTCCATCCTTCCGTCCCCCCCTGCCCAGAAAATGATGCGGGACAACAACCTGGTGCGGCACCTGGATGCCTGCGAGACCATGGGCAACGCCACGGCCATCTGCTCCGACAAGACGGGGACGCTCACCACCAACCGCATGACGGTGGTGCAGGCCTTCGTGGGCGACACGCACTTCCGCGCCCCCCCCGACCCCGCCAGCATCGCCCCCCGCACCCTCGACCTCCTCGTTCAGGCCATCTCCATCAACAGCGCCTACACCACCAAGATCCTGGTGAGCTGGGGGGAGGGGGTGTGGCACGTTGGGGGGCACCCTGGGGACCCCTGTACCTGTTGCCATGTAGGGTGCTGGGCCTGAAAACCTGGGTGGGGGTGGCCTGGAGACAGCCGGGGGGAACTGGAAACGCACAAAGTGAGGGCTTGAGACCCCTGAGGTGGCTCTTAAGACCCCTTGGGAGGGTTGGTACCCCTTGGCGGGGGGCTCTGAGACCTCTCGGGGGCCCCTTGAGACCTCTCAGGTGGCCCTTCAGACCCTCAAGGGCCTCTCAGGTGGTCCCTGAGACCTCTCAGGTGGCCCTTCAGACCCCTTTGGGAAGAAGGCTTTGAGACCCCTTGGATGGCCCTTGAAACCCCTTTGGAAAAGGGACTTTAAGACCCCTTAGAGGGCCCTTCAGACCCTTAGGGGCTCCTTGAGACCCCTGGAAGGGGCTGATATCCCCTTGGAGGGTTCTGGAGACCCTTCAGAGACATTTGGATGGGCTTGAGACCCTTGGGGTGGGGATTGGTACTCCTGAAGGGGCTCTTGAGACCCTTGGGGCTCCTTGAGGCCCCTTCAGTGGCCCTTGAGACCCTTGGAGGTCTTGAGATCCATCAGGGGCCTCTGGATACCCCTTGGGTGGCCCTTGAGACCCTTGGAGAGGCTCTGAGACCCTTTGGGGATCCCTTATGACCCTCTGGGTAGGGTTGAGACCCTCTGGGAGGACTTGTGACCCATGGTGGGGGGCAGTGAGACCCCCCCCCAGACCCCTGCAGCACCCCTATCTGCCAGGTCTGTCTGCCGCCTGCCCCTAACAGCCCTTCTCTGTCCCTCCTGCCCTATATCTGTACCCCGCCCAGCCCCCCGAATCGGCCGGGGGGCTGCCACGGCAGGTGGGCAACAAGACGGAGTGCGCGCTGCTGGGACTGGTGCTGGCGCTGCGGCGGGACTACGAGGCCGTGCGGGCCCAGGTGCCCGAGGAGCAGCTCTACAAGGTCTACACCTTCAACTCGGTGCGCAAGTCCATGAGCACCGTCACCCGCCTGCCCGCCGGCGGCTTCCGCCTCTACAGCAAGGGCGCCTCCGAAATCCTCCTGCGCAAGTGGGTCAGAGCTCGGCGGTGGGTGCGGGCTCCCCGGCGCGTCCCAAACCCACCCTGGGGGCACCTGTGGGAAGGGGGACGCTCAGGGACACAGTTGAGGAAGCTCTGAGATCCTCCACTGCAGGAGAAGGGGGTTCTGACACCCCAAAATCGCCTCTGGGGACGCTGCGGGGCACCCTTGGGACACCATGGGGATGGAGATGCTTGGGGAGCTCCTGTGCAGGTTCTGGCACCCCAGAGCTGCCCCCAGGACACCCCTGGGGACCCTGCAGAGACAGGGATATCTTGCAAGAGGGCTCCAAGAGCCTCCTGAGCATATGAGAGGGGTCTCCAGCACCCTAACACCACCCCTGGGTACCCCACGGGGATGGAGACACCCTGCAAGGAGGCTCCAAGAGCCTCGTGTGCAGGTGAGGGCACCCCAGAACCACCCCTTGGTACCCCATGGGGTGGAGACACCCTGCAAGGGGACTCCAGGACTCTCCTGTGCAGGTGAGGGCACCCCAGAACCACCCCTGGGTACCCCATGGGGTGGAGACACCCTGCAAGGGGACTCCAAGAGCCTCGTGTGCAGGTGAGGGCACCCCAGAACCACCCCTGGGTACCCCATGGGGATGGAGACACCCTGCAAGGGGACTCCAAGAGCCTCGTGTGCAGGTGAGGGCACCCCAGAACCACCCCTGGGTACCCCATGGGGTGGAGACACCCTGCAAGGGGACTCCAAGAGCCTCGTGTTCAGGTGAGGGCACCCCAGAACCACCCCTGGGTACCCCATGGGGATGGAGACACCCTGCAAGGGGACTCCAAGAGCCTCGTGTTCAGGTGAGGGCACCCCAGAACCACCCCTGGGTACCCCACGGGGATGGAGACACCCTGCAAGGGGACTCCAAGAGCCTCGTGTGCAGGTGAGGGCACCCCAGAACCACCCCTTGGTACCCCATGGGGTGGAGACACCCTGCAAGGGGACTCCAGGACTCTCCTGTGCAGGTGAGGGCACCCCAGAACCACCCCTGGGTACCCCATGGGGTGGAGACACCCTGCAAGGGGACTCCAAGAGCCTCGTGTGCAGGTGAGGGCACCCCAGAACCACCCCTGGGTACCCCATGGGGATGGAGACACCCTGCAAGGGGACTCCAAGAGCCTCGTGTGCAGGTGAGGGCACCCCAGAACCACCCCTGGGTACCCCATGGGGTGGAGACACCCTGCAAGGGGACTCCAAGAGCCTCGTGTTCAGGTGAGGGCACCCCAGAACCACCCCTGGGTACCCCATGGGGATGGAGACACCCTGCAAGGGGACTCCAAGAGCCTCGTGTTCAGGTGAGGGCACCCCAGAACCACCCCTGGGTACCCCATGGGGTGGAGACACCCTGCAAGGGGACTCCAAGAGCCTCGTGTGCAGGTGAGGGCACCCCAGAACCACCCCTTGGTACCCCATGGGGTGGAGACACCCCGCAAGGGGACTCCAAGAGCCTCGTGTGCAGGTGAGGGCACCCCAGAACCACCCCTGGGTACCCCATGGGGTGGAGACACCCTGCAAGGGGACTCCAAGAGCCTCGTGTTCAGGTGAGGGCACCCCAGAACCACCCCTGGGTACCCCATGGGGTGGAGACACCCTGCAAGGGGACTCCAAGAGCCTCGTGTGCAGGTGAGGGCACCCCAGAACCACCCCTTGGTACCCCATGGGGATGGAGACACCCTGCAAGGGGACTCCAAGAGCCTCGTGTGCAGGTGAGGGCACCCCAGAACAACCCCTGGGTACCCCATGGGGATGGAGACACCCTGCAAGGGGACTCCAAGAGCCTCGTGTTCAGGTGAGGGCACCCCAGAACCACCCCTGGGTACCCCATGGGGATGGAGACACCCTGCAAGGGGACTCCCAAGAGCCTCGTGTGCAGGTGAGGGCACCCCAGAACCACCCCTGGGTACCCCATGGGGATGGAGACACCCTGCAAGGGGACTCCAAGAGCCTCGTGTGCAGGTGAGGGCACCCCAGAACCACCCCTGGGTACCCCATGGGGATGGAGACACCCTGCAAGGGGACTCCAAGAGCCTCGTGTTCAGGTGAGGGCACCCCAGAACCACCCCTGGGTACCCCATGGGGTGGAGACACCCTGCAAGGGGACTCCAAGAGCCTCGTGTGCAGGTGAGGGCACCCCAGAACCACCCCTGGGTACCCCATGGGGTGGAGACACCCTGCAAGGGGACTCCAAGAGCCTCGTGTGCAGGTGAGGGCACCCCAGAACCACCCCTTGGTACCCCATGGGGATGGAGACACCCTGCAAGGGGACTCCAAGAGCCTCGTGTGCAGGTGAGGGCACCCCAGAACCACCCCTGGGTACCCCATGGGGATGGAGACACCCTGCAAGGGGACTCCAAGAGCCTCGTGTTCAGGTGAGGGCACCCCAGAACCACCCCTGGGTACCCCATGGGGATGGAGACACCCTGCAAGGGGACTCCAAGAGCCTCGTGTTCAGGTGAGGGCACCCCAGGACCACCCCTGGGTACCCCATGGGGATGGAGACACCCTGCAAGGGGACTCCAAGAGCCTCGTGTGCAGGTGAGGGCACCCCAGAACCACCCCTTGGTACCCCATGGGGTGGAGACACCCTGCAAGGGGACTCCAAGAGCCTCGTGTTCAGGTGAGGGCACCCCAGAACCACCCCTGGGTACCCCATGGGGTGGAGACACCCTGCAAGGGGACTCCAAGAGCCTCGTGTGCAGGTGAGGGCACCCCAGAACCACCCCTGGGTACCCCATGGGGATGGAGACACCCTGCAAGGGGACTCCAAGAGCCTCGTGTTCAGGTGAGGGCACCCCAGAACCACCCCTGGGTACCCCATGGGGATGGAGACACCCTGCAAGGGGACTCCAAGAGCCTCGTGTTCAGGTGAGGGCACCCCAGAACCACCCCTGGGTACCCCATGGGGTGGAGACACCCTGCAAGGGGACTCCAAGAGCCTCGTGTGCAGGTGAGGGCACCCCAGAACCACCCCTGGGTACCCCATGGGGTGGAGACACCCTGCAAGGGGACTCCAGGACTCTCCTGTGCAGGTGAAGGGGGACCCCAGCACCCCAAAACCATCCCGTTGGACCTCATGGGGATGGAGACACCCCGCAAGGAGTCTCCTGCCGAGGTGCAGGAGCAGAGGGGGGTCCCGTTCCCCCCCCCAGAAGCTCCCCAGGGCGCCGGTGGTGGGTGCTGATGGCCGGCCGGGGCCGGGTGTCGTGTCCCCCCCCCAGGTGCTGCGCCATCCTGGGGGGCAGCGGGGAGGCGCGGGCCTTCGGGCCGCGGGACCGGGAGGACGTGGTGCGCAAGGTGGTGGAGCCCATGGCGGCGGCGGGGCTGCGCACCCTCGTGCTGGCCTTCCGCGACTTCCCGCCGGTCCCCGAGCCCCCCTGGGAGGACGAGGCCGCCGTGGTGGGCGAGCTCACCTGCATTGCCGTGGTGGGCATCGAGGACCCCGTGCGCCCCGAGGTGCGGCGGGGCGGGTGGTGGGGACGTGGGCACCGGAGGGACCTGGGGGACGGTGGGGACACGGAGACCCAGGGGATATGGGGAATGTTGGGGGTATGGGGACACAAAGGATGTGGTGGTGTTGGGGACATGGAGACACAAGGTAGATATGGGGGACGTTGGGGAGATATGGGGGACGTTGGGGACACGGGGACACAGGGCACATGGGATATGGGGGATATAGAGGACATGGGGCATGTTGAGGGCACATGGGGGAGATATAGGGGACATAGGGTGTGTTGGGGACGTTGAGGACACGGACGTTGAGGACACGGGGACATGGTTCACACGGGGGAGACATGGGGGATGCTGGGGACATGGGCATTGGAGACATGGCACTGAGGAGATATGGAGAACGTTGGGGACGTGGAGGGAGGTTGAGGACATGGGAACGGAGGGCACGTTGGGGAGGTCTGGGGGACGTTGAGGACACGGAGGGAGGTCGGGGACATGGGGACACGGGGCACGTTGGGGAGGTCTGGGGGACGTTGAGGCCATGGAGGGAGGTCGGGGACATGGGGCACGTTGAGGAGATCTGGGAGACGTTGAGGACACAGAGGGAGGTCGGGGACACGGGGCACGTTGGGGAGGTCTGGGGGATGTTGAGGACACGGAGGGAGGTTGGGGACACGGGGCACGTTGGGGAGGTCTGGGGGGACATTGAGGACACGGAGGGAGGTTGGGGACACGGGGCACGTTGGGGAGGTCTGGGGGGACGTTGAGGACATGGAGGGAGGTCGGGGACACGGGGCACGTTGAGGAGGTCTGGGGGGACGTTGAGGACATGGAGGGAGGTTGGGGACACGGGGCACGTTGAGGAGGTCTGGGGGGACATTGAGGACACGGAGGGAGGTTGGGGACACGGGGCACGTTGGGGAGGTCTGGGGGGACGTTGAGGACATGGAGGGAGGTCGGGGACACGGGGCACTTTGGGGAGGTCTGGGGGACGTTGAGGACACGGAGGGAGGTCGGGGACACGGGGCACGTTGGGGAGGTCTGGGGGACGTTGAGGCCATGGAGACTTGGGGCACGTTGAGGAGATACGGAGGACGCTGGGGAAACACGGGGGATGTTGGGGACACGGGGCACGTTGGGGAGCGTGGGCGACGTCGGGGACACGGGGGACGCCGGCGCAGGTGCCCGAGGCGATCCGCAAGTGCCAGCGGGCCGGGATCACCGTGCGGATGGTGACGGGGGACAACCTGAACACGGCGCGGGCCATCGCGGCCAAGTGCGGCATCCTGCCGCCCGGCGAGGACTGGCTCTGCCTCGAGGGCAAGGAGTTCAACCGGCGCATCCGCAACGAGAAGGGCGAGGTGGGCCGGGGCGCTGGGAGGCACTGGGAGGCACTGGGAGGGGGAGGAGTTCAACTGGCGCATCCGCAACGAGAAGGGCGAGGTGGGCCGGGGCGCTGGGAGGCACTGGGAGGCACTGGGAGGCACTGGGAGGGGGAGGAGTTCAACCGGCGCATCCGCAACGAGAAGGGCGAGGTGGGCCGGGGCGCTGGGAGGCACTGGGAGGCACTGGGAGGCACTGGGAGGGGGAGGAGTTCAACCGGCGCATCCGCAACGAGAAGGGCGAGGTGGGCCGGGGCGCTGGGAGGCACTGGGAGGCACTGGGAGGCACTGGGAGGGGGAGGAGTTCAACCGGCGCATCCGCAACGAGAAGGGCGAGGTGGGCCGGGGCGCTGGGAGGCACTGGGAGGCACTGGGAGGCACTGGGAGGGGGAGGAGTTCAACCGGCGCATCCGCAACGAGAAGGGCGAGGTGGGCCGGGGCGCTGGGAGGCACTGGGAGGCACTGGGAGGCACTGGGAGGGGGAGGAGTTCAACCGGCGCATCCGCAACGAGAAGGGCGAGGTGGGCCGGGGCGCTGGGAGGCACTGGGAGGCACTGGGAGGCACTGGGAGGGGGAGGAGTTCAACCGGCGCATCCACGACGAGAAGGGCGAGGTGGGCCGGGGCGCTGGGAGGCACTGGGAGGCACTGGGAGGGGGAGGAGTTCAACCGGCGCATCTGCAACGAGAAGGGCGAGGTGGGCCGGGGCGCTGGGAGGCACTGGGAGGCACTGGGAGGCACTGGGAGGGGGAGGAGTTCAACCGGCACATCCGCAACGAGAAGGGCGAGGTGAGCCGGGGCGCTGGGAGGCACTGGGAGGCACTGGGAGGGGGAGGAGTTCAACCGGCGCATCCACGACGAGAAGGGCGAGGTGGGCCGGGGCGCTGGGAGGCACTGGGAGGCACTGGGAGGCACTGGGAGGGGGAGGAGTTCAACCGGCGCATCCACGACGAGAAGGGCGAGGTGGGCCGGGGCGCTGGGAGGCACTGGGAGGCACTGGGAGGCACTGGGAGGGGGAGGAGTTCAACCGGCGCATCCACGACGAGAAGGGCGAGGTGGGCCGGGGCGCTGGGAGGCACTGGGAGGCACTGGGAGGGGGAGGAGTTCAACCGGCGCATCTGCAAATAGAAGGGCGAGGTGGGCCGGGGCGCTGGGAGGCACTGGGAGGCACTGGGAGGCACTGGGAGGGGGAGGAGTTCAACCGGCACATCCGCAACGAGAAGGGCGAGGTGAGCCGGGGCGCTGGGAGGCACTGGGAGGCACTGGGAGGCACTGGGAGGGGGAGGAGTTCAACCGGCGCATCCGCAACGAGAAGGGCGAGGTGGGCCGGGGCGCTGGGAGGCACTGGGAGGCACTGGGAGGCACTGGGAGGGGGAGGAGTTCAACCGGCGCATCTGCAAATAGAAGGGCGAGGTGGGCCGGGGCGCTGGGAGGCACTGGGAGGCACTGGGAGGGGGAGGAGTTCAACCGGCGCATCCACGACGAGAAGGGCGAGGTGGGCCGGGGCGCTGGGAGGCACTGGGAGGCACTGGGAGGGGGAGGAGTTCAACCGGCGCATCCACGACGAGAAGGGCGAGGTGGGCCGGGGCGCTGGGAGGCACTGGGAGGCACTGGGAGGGGGAGGAGTTCAACCGGCGCATCTGCAACGAGAAGGGCGAGGTGGGCCGGGGCGCTGGGAGGCACTGGGAGGCACTGGGAGGCACTGGGAGGGGGAGGAGTTCAACCGGTGCATCTGCAACAAGCTGGGACTGGAGGCACTGGGAGGGACTAGGGGGAACTGGGATGGACTGGGAGGAACTCCATATCTGCAGTGAGAAGGAAGGGGGTTAGCTGAGGGGACTGGGAGGGACTGGAGAGGAACGGGACCAGACACTGGGATAGACTGGGAGGAAATGGGGATGGGTCCTGGGATGGACTGGGCGGGGGGAAGGAGTTCGACCAGTTTATTGAGAAGGGCGAGGAGGGACGGAAGGGGAACTGGGGTGGACTGGCGAGGAGTGGGGCGCGCTGGGAGGGCCTGGGGCGAGGGGGCAGGACTTTGGGGGGCCGGGGGGGGGGGCTCAGCCGCCCCGCGCGCCCCCCAGGTCGAGCAGGAGCGCCTCGACAAGGTCTGGCCCAAGCTGCGGGTCCTGGCGCGCTCGTCGCCCACCGACAAGCACACCCTGGTCAAAGGTGGGGGGCCGGGGGGGCGGGGGCGATTCGGGGTGCAAGGGGGGCAGTTGGGGGGCGATGTTTGGCAGGGTCGCGTGAGGGCGTTTGGGGTGCGGGGGTATGCGGGGGGGGTTGCAGTGGGGTATTTGGGGTGCCTGGGGGGGCACTGGAGGCGTGCGAGGGGGCGTTTGGGGTGCGAGGGGGCGTTTAAGGGGTGCAGGGGGGGGATTTGGGGTGCCTGGGGGTGCATTGGAGGCGTGCGAGGGGGCGTTTGGGGTGCGAGGGGGCATTTAAGGGGTACAGGGGGGGATTTGGGGTGCCTGGGGGTGCATTGGAGGCGTGCGAGGGGGCGTTTGGGGTGCGAGGGGGCATTTAAGGGGTGCAGGGGGGGATTTGGGGTGCCTGGGGGGGCATTGGAGGCGTGCGAGGGGGCGTTTGGTGTGCGAGGGGGCATTTAAGGGGTGCGGGGGGGGGATTTGGGGTGCCTGGGGGGCACTGGAGGCGTGCGAGGGGGCGTTTGGAGTGCGAGGGGGCATTTAAGGGGTGCAGGGGGGGTATTTGGGGTGCCTGGGGGGCACTGGAGGTGTGCGAGGGGACGTTTGGGGTGCGAGGGGGCATTTAAGGGGTACAGGGGGGGGATTTGGGGTGCCTGGGGGTGCATTGGAGGCGTGCGAGGGGGCGTTTGGTGTGCGAGGGGGTGTTTAAGGGGTGCAGGGGGGGATTTGGGGTGCCTGGGGGTGCATTGGAGGCGTGCGAGGGGGCGTTTGGGGTGCGAGGGGGCATTTAAGGGGTGCAGGGGGGGATTTGGGGTGCCTGGGGGGCATTGGAGGCGTGCGAGGGGGCGTTTGGGGTGCGAGGGGGCATTTAAGGGGTGCAGGGGGGGATTTGGGGTGCCTGGGGGGCACTGGAGGTGTGCGAGGGGACGTTTGGGGTGCGAGGGGGCATTTAAGGGGTGCAGGGGGGGATTTGGGGTGCCTGGGGGGCATTGGAGGCGTGCGAGGGGGCGTTTGGGGTGCGAGGGGGCATTTAAGGGGTGCAGGGGGGGGATTTGGGGTGCCTGGGGGGCACTGGAGGCGTGCGAGGGGGTGTTTGGGGTGCGAGGGGGCATTTAAGGGGTGCAGGGGGGATTTGGGGTGCCTGGGGGGGCATTGGAGGCGTGCGGGGGGGTGTTTGGGGTGCGAGGGGGCATTTAAGGGGTGCAGGGGGGAATTTGGGGTGCCGGGGGGGGCATTGGAGGCGTGCGAGGGGGCGTTTGGGGTGCGAGGGGGCATTTAAGGGGTGCAGGGGGGGATTTGGGGTTCCTGGGGGTGCATTGGAGGTGTGCGAGGGGGCGTTTGGGGTGCGAGGGGGCATTTAAGGGGTGCAGGGGGGAATTTGGGGTGCCGGGGGGGGCATTGGAGGCGTGCGAGGGGGCGTTTGGTGTGCGAGGGGGCGTTTAAGGGGTGCGGGGGGGGATTTGGGGTGCCTGGGGGGCATTGGAGGCGTGCGAGGGGGCGTTTGGGGTGCGAGGGGGCGTTTAAGGGGTGCAGGGGGGGATTTGGGGTGCCGGGGGGGGCATTGGAGGCGTGCGAGGGGGCGTTTGGGGTGCGAGGGGGCGTTTAAGGGGTGCAGGGGAGGATTTGGGGTGCCGGGGGGGGCATTGGAGGCGTGCGAGGGGGCGTTTGGGGTGCGAGGGGGCGTTTAAGGGGTGCAGGGGGGGATTTGGGGTGCCAAGTGGGTATCCGGGGGGTGCAAGGGGGTATTTTGGGGGGGTCCGGGGGACTAATTGGGGTGCCGGGGGGGTTGTGGGGTATTTGGGGTGCAAAGTGGGTACCTTGGGGTTACGAGGGGGTGTTTGGGGTGCAGGGGGGTTTTTAGTGGGTGCAGGGGGGGATTTGGGGGTGATTTAGGGTGCGAGGAGAGTGTCTAGGTGGGGCTGAGGGGACAGTTGCGGTGCAGGGGGGGATTCGGGCTGCGCGGGGCCGGTTGTGGGGTGCCAGAGGGGTGTTTTGGGGGGGGGGGGTGCTGGAGATTCGTGAGGTGGCTCGAGGGGGCACAAGGCATTGGGAGGGGCCGTTTTGGGGTGCACGGGGGTCCCCACCGCCCCCCCTTGTCCCCGTCCCCAGGGATCATTGACAGCACCATCGGGGACCAGCGGCAGGTGGTGGCCGTCACCGGGGACGGCACCAACGACGGCCCCGCGCTCAAGAAGGCCGACGTGGGCTTCGCCATGGTAACGACCCCCCTCCCCCCAAAAAAACCGGGCCACGGGGACCCCCAAGTCTCCCCGTTTTCCCCCTGCAACGAGGTCGCGGAGACCCCCAAATCCTCCGTCCGTGGAGGATCCCCTTGTTCCTGCCCCATTTTCCCAGGTTGCTTCCATCCCCGCCTTGAGGACCCCCAGCTTCTCCCATCCCCATCTCGGGGGACCCCCAGACCCCCAAATTCCCTCCATCCCCCTCTTGAGGACCCCCAGCTTCTCCCATCCCCATCTTGGGGGACCCCCAGACTCCCAAATTCCCTCCATCCCCGCCTTGAGGACCCCCAGCTTCTCCCATCCCCATCTCGGGGGACCCCCAGACCCCCAAATTCCCTCCATCCCCCTCTTGAGGACCCCCAGCTTCTCCCATCCCCATCTCAGGGGACCCCCAGACCCCCAAATTCCCTCCATTCCCCTCTTGGGGACCCCCAGCTTCTCCCATCCCCATCTCAGGGGACCCCCAGACCCCCAAATTCCCTCCATCCCCATCTTGAGGACCCCCAGCTTCTCCCATCCCCATCTCGGGGGACCCCCAGACCCCCAAATTCCCTCCATTCCCCTCTTGGGGACCCCCAGCTTCTCCCATCCCCGTCTCGGGGGACCCCCAGACCCCCAAATTCCCTCCATTCCCATCTTGAGGACCCCCAGCTTCTCCCATCCCCATCTCGGGGGACCCCCAGACCCCCAAATTCCCTCCATTCCCCTCTTGGGGACCCCCAGCTTCTCCCATCCCCATCTCGGGGGACCCCCAGGCCCCCAAATTCCCTCCATTCCCATCTTGGGGACCCCCAGCTTCTCCCATCCCCATCTCGGGGGACCCTCAGACCCCCAAATTCCCTCCATTCCCCTCTTGGGGACCCCCAGCTTCTCCCATCCCCATCTCGGGGGACCCCCAGGCCCCCAAATTCCCTCCATTCCCCTCTTGGGGACCCCCAGCTTCTCCCATCCCCATCTCGGGGGACCCCCAGACCCCCAAATTCCCTCCATTCCCATCTTGAGGACCCCCAGCTTCTCCCATCCCCATCTCGGGGGACCCCCAGACCCCCAAATTCCCTCCATCCCCATCTTGAGGACCCCCAGCTTCTCCCATCCCCATCTCGGGGGACCCCCAGACCCCCAAATTCCCTCCATCCCCATCTTGAGGACCCCCAGCTTCTCCCATCTCCATCTCGGGGGACCCCCAGACCCCCAAATTCCCTCCATCCCCATCTTGAGGACCCCCAGCTTCTCCCATCCCCATCTCGGGGAACCCCCAGACCCCCAAATTCCCTCCATCCCCATCTTGAGGACCCCCAGCTTCTCCCATCCCCATCTCGGGGGACCCCCAGACCCCCAAATTCCCTCCATCCCCATCTTGAGGACCCCCAGCTTCTCCCATCCCCATCTCGGGGGACCCCCAGACCCCCAAATTCCCTCCATCCCCATCTTGAGGACCCCCAGCTTCTCCCATCCCCATCTCGGGGGACCCCCAGGCCCCCAAATTCCCTCCATTCCCCTCTTGGGGACCCCCAGCTTCTCCCATCCCCATCTCGGGGGACCCCCAGACCCCCAAATTCCCTCCATTCCCCTCTTGAGGACCCCCAGCTTCTCCCATCCCCATCTCGGGGGACCCCCAGGCCCCCAAATTCCCTCCATTCCCCTCTTGAGGACCCCCAGCTTCTCCCATCCCCATCTCGGGGGACCCTCAGACCCCCAAATTCCCTCCATTCCCCTCTTGGGGACCCCCAACTTCTCCCATCCCCATCTCGGGGGACCCCCAGACCCCCAAATTCCCTCCATTCCCCTCTTTGGGACCCCCAGCTTCTCCCATCCCCATCTCGGGGGACCCCCAGACCCCCAAATTCCCTCCATCCCCATCTTGAGGACCCCCAGCTTCTCCCATCCCCATCTCGGGGGACCCCCAGACCCCCAAATTCCCTCCATCCCCATCTTGAGGACCCCCAGCTTCTCCCATCCCCATCTCGGGGGACCCACCAGACCCCCATCACCCTCTATCCCCACCTCAGGTCTCCTGAGGACCCCCGTTTCAGCTCAGGGGACCTTGGGGACCTCCATGCCCACTTCAGGGGTCCTGCTGCTGTCCGGATCTTGGGGTCACCCCCTGGGACCCTATTTCTTCTTTGGGGGGTGCCCCACAGCCTCAGGAGGGGGGGGGCCCCGCGGTGACGCCCGGCTCCCCAGGGCATCGCGGGGACGGACGTGGCGAAGGAGGCGTCCGACATCATCCTGACGGACGACAACTTCTCAAGCATCGTCAAGGCGGTGATGTGGGGCCGCAACGTCTACGACAGCATTTCCAAGTTCCTCCAGTTCCAGCTCACCGTCAACGTGGTGGCCGTCGTCGTGGCCTTCACTGGGGCCTGCATCACCCAGGTGGGGGGCGGGGACAGGCCCGAGGGTGGTCGTGGGGAGGATGGAGGGGTGGACGGTAGGTGGACGGAGAGAGAGATGGAGGATGGGGTGGTTTGGCAGGTGGATGGTTGAGGGGTGGATGGAGGAGCGGACGGGTTGGTGGGTAGAGAGGTGGCTGGAGAGAAGGATGGCTTGGGCGGAGAGGCGGATGGACAAATGGATGACGGTTGAGTTGAGCGGCAGATAGATGGATGGAGAGATGAAGCTCGTGGGGCGGAGAGGCGGATGGACAAATGGATGACGGTTGAGTTGAGCGGCAGATAGATGGATGGAGAGATGAAGCTCGTGGGGTGGAGAGGCGGATGGACAAATGGATGACGGTTGAGTTGAGCGGCAGATAGATGGATGGAGAGATGAAGCTCGTGGGGTGGAGAGGCGGATGGACAAATGGATGACGGTTGAGTTGAGCGGCAGATAGATGGATGGAGAGATGAAGCTCGTGGGGTGGAGAGGCGGATGGACAAATGGATGACGGTTGAGTTGAGTGGCAGATAGATGGATGGAGAGATGAAGCTCGTGGGGTGGACGGGTGGATGGTGGTGGCGGGTGGGAGGACGGACTGCGGGGTGGATGGGGGAACGGGCAGGCGTGTGGAGAGACAGATGGGTTGGGTGGATGGAAGAACAGATAAGGAGACGGACAAACAGGGACAGTGTTTGTGGAGGGATGCAGAGACAGACGGATGGGTTAGCTGGGTGGACAGACAGCCAGAGGGGTGGGTTGGCGGATGGATGGACGGAGAGACGGAGAGACGAGCCGGCGGTGGAAGCGCGGAGAGCTGGAGCCGGAGGGCCTCAGGGGGGACGGAGCGGCGGACGCTGTCCCTGTGCCCCACGTAGGACTCGCCCCTGAAGGCTGTGCAGATGCTCTGGGTCAACCTCATCATGGACACCTTCGCCTCGCTGGCGCTGGCCACCGAGCCGCCCACGGAGGCCCTGCTGCTGCGGAAGCCCTACGGGCGCAACAAGCCCCTCATCTCCCGCACCATGATGAAGAACATCCTGGGCCATGCCGCCTACCAGCTCGTCATCATCTTCACCCTCCTCTTCGTCGGTACGTGGCCCCGGGCCGAGGCGGCCGCGCTGGGGGAGGACGTGCCGCGGGGAAGGAGGCCCACGGTGTGCGGTCTCCAACCCAGGAAGGACCCGTGGGCCTCGTCCTGCTTCGGGGGGGGGGGACGACGACGTGCGGCCGTGTCCCCGAGAGGGTGCCATGTCGCGCGGCTGACTGGGAGAGCGTGTCCTCCCCGGGCCCCCCACCGGCTGACGTGGCCCCGGCCCCCGCGGCAGGGGAGGTCTTCTTCGACATCGACAGCGGGCGCAACGCCCCCCTGCACTCGCCGCCCTCGGAGCACTACACCATCATCTTCAACACCTTCGTCATGATGCAGCTCTTCAACGAGATCAACGCCCGCAAGATCCACGGCGAGAGGAACGTCTTTGACGGCATCTTCGCCAACCCCATCTTCTGCTCCATCGTCCTGGGCACCTTCGCCATCCAGGTGGGCCGCGGTAGGCTCTGGGGGAACAGGGGGAACAGTGGGGACACCCAGACACCCAGTTGTTGGGGGGGGGGGGACACCTGTGGAGGCATCTCTGGGGACCTCGTCATCTTCTCCATTGTCCTGGCCACCTTTGCCACCAGGTGGGCCAAGGGGAGGTCAGGAGGACCCATGGGGACCCCCAAGATACAGAGGGGACCGGTGGGGACCTCCAGACACAGAGGGGACCCACAGAGACCACAGCCCTCCATGGAGACCCCTTGGTCTTTTCCATCGTCCTGAGCACCTGTGTCATCCAGGTGGGCTTTGGGGAGGTCTGGGGAACCCGTAGGGGCCCACAGGGACCCCCAAACGTGGAGAAGATCCACAGGGACCTCCAGACACAGAGGGGACCCTCATATACGGAGGGGACCTGTAGAGACCACAGCTCTCCATGGAGGCTCTGTTGTCTTCTCCATCATCCTGGGCACAGTTTGTCATCCAGGTGGACCGTGGGGAGAACTTGGGGGGAGGCTGGGGGTCATCCTAACACAGAGGGGTCCCACAGGTTCCCCATGGGGACACTCGGACATGGAGGGGACCCACGTGGACCCCATCTTCTTGTCCATCATCCTGGGCACCTTTGCCATCCAGGTGGGCCACGGGGACCCATGGGGACCCCCAGCTGCAGAGGTGACCCATGGGGACACCGGACACAGCAGGGGGACCCACAGGGACCCCACAGGGACATCCAGACACCAAGGGGCCCCACGGGGACCCCCGACAACCCCATCTTCTGCTCCATCGTTCTGAGCGCCTTTGCCATCCAGGTGGGCCATGGGGGCCATGGGGATCTTCTCCATCTTCTGGCACCCTATAGGGACCCCCAGCACCCATAGGGGACCCCCGTCTCTTCCCCATGGGAGCCTCTAGCTGCCTATGGGGACCTTGCAGGGACTGTGGGACTCTGGGATCCCCCAGCACCCCATGGGGACCCTGTCACCCCATGGAGGCCTCCATCTCCCTCTGTGGCCCCTCCTTGTCCTATGAGAACCCTGTGGAGATGATCAGCTCCCCATGGGGACCCTATGGGACCCCCCAGCTCCCCATGGGGGACCCTATGGGGATGGCCAGGACCCATGGGGACCTCCCAGCTCCCCACAGGGACCCTATGGGATTCCCCCTACACCCATGAGGATCCCATGAGGAGCCCCAGCACCCACAGGGACCCCCATGTATTGCCCTACAAGGACTCTATAGAGGGCCCCTAGGACCCAAGGGGACCCTATGGGACCCCCCAGCACCCATGGAGACCCCCAGCTCCCCACATATCCCCCTACAAGAACCTTATGGGACCCCCAGCTCCCTACGGAGCCACCAGGCACCCCCAGCTCCCTATATATTCCCCCCCAGGGACCTTGGAGGACCCACAGCTCCCCCTAGGGACCCCCGCCACCCCCTGGGGAGTGCCAGCGGGGGGGCGGGACCCCTCTGACCCCCCCCCCCCGCCGGTGTCCCCGTCCCCCCCCCAGATCGTCATCGTGCAGTTTGGGGGGAAGCCCTTCAGCTGCTCCCCCCTCAGCGCCGAGCAGTGGCTGTGGTGCCTCTTCGTGGGGGTCGGCGAGCTCGTCTGGGGGCAGGTGCGTACCGGGGGCCCCGGCGTCCGGGCACCCCGAAACCCCCCCATACCGGGAGCCCCGGCGTCCGGGCACCCCGAAACCCCCCCGTACCGGGGGCCCCGGCGTCCGGGCACCCCGAAACCCCCCTGTACCGGGGACCCCGGAGTCCGGGCACCCCAAACCCCCCCGTACCGGGGGCCCCGGCATCCGGGCACCTGAAACCCCCCCATACCGGGGGCCCTGGCGTCCGGGCACCCCAAACCTCCCCATACCGGGGGCCCCGGCGTCCGGGCACCCCGAAACCCCCCCATACCGGGAGCCCCGGAGTCCGGGCACCCCGAAACCCCCCCGTACCGGGGGCCCCGGCGTCCGGGCACCCCAAACCTCCCCATACCGGGGGCCCTGGCGTCTGGCACCCCGAAACCCCCCCGTACCGGGGACCCTGGTGTCCGGGCACCCCGAAACCCCCCCGTACCGGGAGCCCCGGCGTCCGGGCACCCCGAAACCCGCCCGTACCGGGGACCCCGGAGTCCGGGCACCCCAAACCCCCCCGTACCAGGGATGCTGGAGTCCGGGCACCCCAAAATCCCCCCATACCGGGGACCCCAGTGACTGTGCACCCCAAAATCCCCACATATCAGAGACCCCAGTGTCTGGGCACCCCAAAATCCCCCCTTACTGGGGACCCCAGTGACTGTGCACCCCAAAATCCCCCCTTACTGGGGACCCCAGTGTCTGGGCACCCCAAAATCCCCCCTTACCAAGGACCTTGGAGTCCAAGCACCCTGAAATCCCCCATACCGGGGACCCCAGTGTCTGGACACCCCAAAATCCCCCCATACCAGGGACCCTGGCATCTGGGCATCCCAAACCCCCCCCATACCGGGGACCCCAGTGTCTGGGCACCCCAAACCCCCCCATACCGGGGACCCCAGTGTCTGGGCACCCCAAAATCCCCCCATACCAGGGACCCTGGCATCTGGGCACCCCAAAACCCCCCCCATACTGGGGACCCCAGTGTCTGGGCACCCCAAAATCCCCCCATACCAAGGACCTTGGAGTCCAGGCACCCCGAAATCCCCCATACCGGGGACCCAGGCGTCCGGGGACCCCCCCCACCCCAAGGGGAGCACCCCCTTGACCCCTCAGTGCCTGGCCCCGTTAATCCTATGGGGCTGTTACCCCCTAACCTCGTCGGGGGCTGCCCCTGGGTGGGGGGGATTCCCGGAGCCGGTTTTGGGGGGGGGGGGGGGAGGCGAAGCTCGTTAAGGACGCAGTCGTTAACGGTGGCGGTGGCGGTGGGGGGGCGGGGGGGCTCGCTGCGGGGGCAGGTGATGGCCTGGGTGCCCGGGGGCCGGCTGCGGTGCCCCGGGGCGGTGGCGGGGCCGGCGGGGGCCGGCGCGCCGGCGGGGGGGGCCGCCGCCGCCGCCGCCGCCGCCGCGGACGAGGACGAGGACGAGGACGAGGAGGAGATCGACCTCGCCGAGCGGGAGCTGCGCCGCGGCCAGGTGCTCTGGGTGCGCGGCCTCAACCGCATCCAGACCCAGGTGGGCTCGACCCCCCCCCCCCTCCGACCCCTGACCCTTCACCCCTGACCCTGTGGGACCCCCCCCCCCCCGGCGCTGCTCCGACCCAACCTGTGGCCCTATAGGACTCCCCTGCGCCTTCGCCTCTGACCCTAGGGGCGCCCTGACCCTTCACCCCTGACCCGGCGGGTCTCCCTGACCCTATGGACCCTCCCGCCCCAACCTTTGACCTTTCAGAACTCCCCGACCCTTCACCCCTGACCCTGGGGACTCCCTCGACCCTTCACCCCTGCCCCTTTGGACCCTCCCCCCAAGCCAACCTTTGACCTGTTAGAACTCCCTGACCCTTCACCTCTGACCCTGGGGACTCCCTTGACCCTTCACTCCTGACCCTGCGGATCTCCCAGCCCCCTTGACCCTTCACCCCTGACCCTAGGAACCTCCCCCGACCCTTCATCTCTGACCCTTTGCCCTCTCTTTGACCTTATGGGACTCCCTGACCCTTTACCCCTGACCCTAGGAACCCCCCCTGACCCTTCATCTCTGACCCTTTGCCCTCTCTTTGACCTTATGGGACTCCCTGACCCTTCACCCCTGACCCTAGGAACCCCCCTGACCCTTCATCTCTGACCCTTTGCCCTCTCTTTGACCTTATGGGACTCCCTGACCCCTCACCCCTGACCCTTTGGGCCCCCTGACCCTAGGCCGCAACCCCCATGGACCCCTCCCTCGACCCTGGACCTCTGACCCCCAAGTCCCTCCTGACCCCGTCCCCCCTGACCTCTGACCCTGTAGGCCCTCTGACCTCCAGCCCTAACCTCCAGGGACCCCTGCCCCCCCCAGAGCCCCCATTTTGCCCCCAGCTCCCCCCTCTGCTCCCCACAGCGGGACCCACACTTTTCTGCCCCCAGCTCCCCCGTTTTTGCCCCTGGTCCCTCATTTTTGCCCCCAGCTCCCCATTTTTTGCCCCCGGCTCCCCCGTTTTTGCCCCCGGTCCCTCATTTTTGCCCCCAGCTCCCCCTGTTTTTGCACCTCAGCACCCCGTTTTTGCCCCCACCTCCCCTGTTTGTGCCCCCAGCTCCCCCGTTTTTGCTCCCCGGTGCCCCATTTTCGCCCCCAAGACCCCCTTTTCTGCCCCAGCTCCCCTGTTTTTGCCTCCGGCTCCCCCGTTTTTGCCCCCAAGACCCCCTTTTCTGCCCCGGCTCCCCCGTTTTTGCCCACCAAAACCACTGTTATTGCCCCCAGCTCCCCTGTTTTTGCCCCCGGCTGGCCCTTTTTTGCCCACCAAGACCCCCATTTTTGCCCCCAGCTCCCCCGTTTTTGCCCCCGGCTCCCCCATTTTTGCCCCCAGGACCCTGTTTCTGCCCCAGCTCCCCCGTTTTTGCCCCCAAGAGCCCGTTTTTGCCCCCAGCTCCCCGTTTTTGCCCCCGCTGCCTGTTTTTGCCCCCAGTTCCCCTGTTTTTTGCCCCAGCTCCCCCGTTTTTGCCCCTGGCTCCCCGTTTTTGCCTCTGCTCCGCCGTTTTTGCCCCAGCTCCCCCATTTTTGCCTCCAGCTCTCCCGTTTTTGCCCCTGGCTCCCCGTTTTTGCCTCTGCTCCGCTGTTTTTGCCCCAGCTCCCCCATTTTTGCCCCCAAGACCCCATTTTTGCCCCCGGCTCCCCCGTTTTTGCCCCTGGCTCCCCGTTTTTGCCCCTGCTCCGCGGTTTTGCCCCCAGGACCCTGGTTTTGCCCCCGGCTCCCCCATTTTTGCCCCCGGCTCCCCCGTTTTTTGCCCCCAGGACCCCGTTTTTGCCCCAGCTCCCCCGTTTTTGCCCCGGCGCCGCGCCGCGCCGCCCGCTGACCTCTCTCTCTCTCCCGCAGATGGCCGTAGTCGGCACCTTCAAGAGAAGCGGCTCCTTTCAGGGGGCCGCGCGGCGCCGCTCGTCCGTCCTCAGCCACCTGCAGGAGGGGGGCACCGGCGCCCCCGGGACCCCCGCCCGTGAGTCCCCCCCCGGGGACCCCCAGCCCCCCGCCAGGGACCCCCTAACCCGCCTGTGAGTCCCCCCCCGGGGACCCCCACCCATGAGTCCCCCCCAGGGACCCCCTAACCCGCCCGTTAGTCCCCCCCCGGGGACCCCCAGCCCCCCCCAGGGACCCCCTAACCCGCCTGTGAGTCCCCCCCCGGGGACCCCCACCCATGAGTCCCCCCCCCCCAGGGACCCCCTAACCCGCCCGTGAGTCCCCCCCTGGGGACCCCCACCCATGAGTCCCCCCCAGGGACCCCTGCCCATGAATCCCCCACCCCCCTCAGGGACCCCCACCGTGAGCTTCCCCCCCCCCCCCCACCATGCATTGCCCAGGGACCCTCTTGACCCCTTTAGGGACCCCCCCCCAAACTTCCAGAGACCCCATAGGGACCCCGCAGGCACCCACCACCTGCCCCCCCCTCCCCATAGGGCTTCCTCCCAAACCCTTTAGGGACCCCCCAGCTCTGCTCCCCTGCCGGGGGGGGGGGCATTCCCTGACCCCCATTTTCCCCTTCCCCATAACCCCCTTTCCCTCCCCACATCCTCCCCCCCTCCCTTCTCCTTCCTCCCTTTCCCTGGTGGGGGGGCTGGACGCCTGGGTCCCGGGGCGGGGGGGACACCCGGACGCCTGGGCCCCCCAGGAAGTTGGTGGGGGGGGGAACGGGGGTCGTCCGGATGCCTGGGACCCCCAGGAGGTTGGCGGGGGGGGGGGGGAAACGGGGGTCGCCCGGACGCCTGGGCCCCCCAGGAGGTTGGCGGGGAGGGGGGGGGAAACGGGGGTCGCCCGGACGCCTGGGACCCCCAGGAGGTTGGCGGGGGGGGGGAAACGGGGGTTGCCCGGACGCCTGGGCCCCCCAGGAGGTTGGCGGGGGGGGGAAATGGGGGTCGCCCGGACGCCTGGGTCCCAGCTGACCCCCCTCCCCCCCCCGTGTCTCCCCCCACCCCCCAGATGCGGGTGGTGAAGGCCTTCCGTAGCTCGCTGGCCGGGGCCCCCCCGCGGCCCGACGCCCGGCCCGGCCCCCCCTTCGGCCCCCCGCCCGAGCTGCTCTTCGGCGACACCCGCGACATCCCCCTCATCGACGACACCGACGCCGAGAGCGAGGCCCCCCCCAACCGCAACAACAACCACCGCCTCGGGGGCCGGGGCCCCCCCGGCCCCCCCCCGCCTCCACAGCCTGGAGACCTCGCTCTAACGCCGGACGCCTGGGTCCTTCCCCGCCCCCCCCCCCAAAAAAATACGGAAGGGGCTCGGACACCTGGGACCTTCGCCCCCCCCCACCCCCACCCTCGCACACCTCGGACGCCTGGGCCCCCCCTTGTTTCTGCATGGATGGACAGACCGGAGGGGGGGTGTAGCCCCCCCCCCTCAAGAGGATGGGGGGGCACCCGGACGCCTGGGCTCTCCCCCAGGTGCCGATGGCAGGGTGGGGGGAGGCCCTGACACTAAAGCCATGTTTATCTGCCGGGGGGGGGGGCCCTAATTAACCCCCCCACTCTGGGCTCCCCCCTCCCCCCCGTGGCAGCTGGGGGGGGGGGTAGGGAGGCACCAAGGCGGGTGGGGGGGGGGGGAGATTTTAATTTATTCTGGTTTAATGTATGTAATTATTTATTAAAGGGGGGGGGGGGGGCCTTGCACAAGCACGTGCCGGGGCACACGTGTGTGTGTGACACCTCTCCCCCGGGGGGGGGGGGGGGCGCTGTGTGCGAGAGACTGGGCACACGCGTGTGCGACGTGTCCCCCCCCCCCCGCCCCCCGCGGCGGCGGGCAGCCGCCCCTCGCACACGCGTGTGCCCCTGGCACGGGGCCGCGGCTCGGGCGGTTATTAAACATGTTACAGAACACGCGACTTCACGAGGCGCCGGGGCCGCGCTTTCCTTGGGGGGGGGGGGGAGCTGCCTGTCTGTCTGTCTGTCCGCACGACTGGCAGCGTCCGTCTGGGTGTCTGTTCGTCAGTCAGTCCTGCTGGACCAGTGCCTGATGCATCAGTCGGTCTCGGGGTCCGTCCCGGTGGCTGTGAGTCAGCCCCAGGGTCCATCAGTCGGTCCCGGTGTCCGTATGTCAGCCCTGGGGTCCGTCAGTCAGTCCCGGGGTCCCTGTGTCAGGCCTGGGGGTCTGCCGGTTGGTCCTGAGGTCCATCCTGGTGTCCCTGTGTCAGCCCTAGGGTTTGTCAGTCGGTCCCAGTGTCTGTACGTCAGCCCTGGGGTCTGTCAGTCGGCCCCAGTATCTGTCCCAGTGTCCGCCTGTCAGCCCTGGGGTCTGTCAGTCGGCCCTGGGGGTCCGTCAGTCAGCCCCGCTGTCCATCTTGGTGTCCATATGTTAGCCCTGGGGTCCATCAGCCAGCCTGGTGTCTGGCCCGGTGTCCGTGTGTCAGCCGTAGGGTTTGTCAGTCTGTCCCAGTGTCCATGTGCCAGCCCTCAGGTCCGTCCCGGTGTCCAGGTGACAGCCCTGGGGTCCGTCAGTCGGCCCTGAGGTCTGTCCCGCTGTCCGTGTGTCAGCCCTGGGGTCCGTCAGTCGGCTCAGTGTCCGTCCCAGCGTCCATGTGTCAGCCCTGGGGTCTGTCAGTCGGTCCCGGGGTCTGTCCCAGTGTCCATGTGTCAGCCCTCAGGTCCATCCCGGTGTCCAGGTGACAGCCCTGGGGTCTGTCAGTCGGCCCAGTGTCCATCCCGGTGTCCGCGTGTCAGCCCCGTGCCTGTCTGCGGCGGGGCCGGGGTACCTCGGTCGCCGGCGCGTCCGTCAGTCGGCCGCGGGGGCGCGGGGGGGGCGCCCCCCACCTCGGCGTCGAGGCTGTAGAGCTCCAGCAGCTCCCGCACGATCTGCTCCAGCTCCTCCGGCCCCAGCGTGGGGCTCAGCACCTGGGGGGGGCCGCGGGCGTGGGGGCAGCCTGGGGCAGCCCCCCCCGGACCCCCACTGCCCCCCATGCGCTCCTCCATCGCCCGTTCCCACCCCCTCCCCATTGCCCCCCCCCCGGTGACCCCCACTGAGTTGCCCCCACCCCCCCCTTTAATTGCCCCATCCTCTTTGCCCCCACCCCATTGCCCCCAGTTACCCCCTCCCCAAATACCCCACTCCTTATTGCCCCCCCCATATCCACCCTTCCCAGCCAACTGCCCCCACCCCCAGCCA
>NW_026907648.1:0-41556 GCF_028389875.1 Rhea pennata | reverse complement strand
TTAGTGCCCTGCTTTGTTTGGAGGCTGTTTGCGGAGAGCAGCACACACAGCGGGAAGGTGCGCGCTGGCCAGCTCCAAGTCTCGGCACATAGAAGCGCAAGCCAGGCACCTGCTCTCGGTTTGTCCCGGGCATGGGAAGCAGCATGCTGCGTGCCCAGAAGACATCCCGCACTGTCCTGCCTGCCACGGGGCTGCTTCTGAGCACGGAGGCACGCCTACAAGCCAGCTGAGATGGGCTTTGCCTAAGAGTCAGGGAAGTGGCGAGCGGAACAAGGGATGTGCTGCACAGCTTCCCTCGCAGGCAGATTCCCTCCTGGGGCGCTTACTTCTCTTGCCTTAGTGCCCTGCTTTGTTTGGAGGCTGTTTGCGGACAGCAGCACACACAGCGGGAAGGTGCGCGCTGGCCAGCTCCAGTCTTGGCAGATGGAAGCACAAGCCAGGCACCTGCTCGCAGTTTGTCCCGGGCATGGGAAGCAGCATGCTGCGTGCCCAGAAGACATCCCGCACTGTCCTGCCTGCCACGGGGCTGCTTCTGAGCACGGAGGCACGCCTACAAGCCAGCTGAGATGGGCTTGCCTAAGAGTCAGGGAAGTGGCGAGCGGAACAAGGGATGTGCTACACAGCTTCCCTCGCAGGCAGATTCCCTCCTGGGGCGCTTACTTCTCTTGCCTTAGTGCCCTGCTTTGTTTGGAGGCTGTTTGCGGACAGCAGCACACACAGCGGGAAGGTGCGCGCTGGCCAGCTCCAAGTCTCGGCACATAGAAGCGCAAGCCAGGCACCTGCTCGCAGTTTGTCCCGGGCATGGGAAGCAGCATGCTGCGTGCCCAGAAGACATCTCGCACTGTCCTGCCTGCCACGGGGCTGCTTCTGAGCACGGAGGCACGCCTACAAGCCAGCTGAGATGGGCTTTGCCTAAGAGTCAGGGAAGTGGCGAGCGGAACAAGGGATGTGCTGCACAGGTTCCCTCGCAGGCAGATTCCCTCCTGGGGCGCTTACTTCTCTTGCCTTAGTGCCCTGCTTTGTTTGGAGGCTGTTTGCGGACAGCAGCACACACAGCGGGAAGGTGCGCGCTGGCCAGCTCCAAGTCTCGGCAGATGGAAGCACAAGCCAGGCACCTGCTCGCAGTTTGTCCCGGGCATGGGAAGCAGTATGCTGCGTGCCCAGAGTACTTCTCGCACTGTCCTGCCTGCCACGGGGCTGCTTCTGAGCACGGAGGCATGCCTACAAGCCAGCTGAGATGGGCTTTGCCTAAGAGTCAGGGAAGTGGCGAGCGGAACAAGGGATGTGCTGCACAGCTTCCCTCGCAGGCAGATTCCTCCTGGGGCTCTTAGTTCTCCTTCCTTAGTGCCCTCCTTTGTTTGGAGGCTGTTTGCGGACAGCAGCACACACAGCGGGAAGGTGCGCGCTGGCCAGCTCCAAGTCTCGGCACATAGAAGCGCAAGCGAGGCACCTGCTCGCAGTTTGTCCCGGGCATGGGAAGCAGCATGCTGCGTGCCCAGAGTACTTCTCGCACTGTCCTGCCTGCCACGGGGCTGCTTCTGAGCACGGAGGCACGCCTACAAGCCAGCTGAGATGGGCTTTGCCTAAGAGTCAGGGAAGTGGCGAGCGGAACAAGGGATGTGCTGCACAGCTTCCCTCGCAGGCAGATTCCCTCCTGGGGCGCTTACTTCTCTTGCCTTAGTGCCCTGCTTTGTTTGGAGGCTGTTTGCGGACAGCAGCACACACAGCGGGAAGGTGCGCGCTGGCCAGCTCCAAGTCTCGGCACATAGAAGCGCAAGCCAGGCACCTGCTCGCAGTTTGTCCCGGGCGTGGGAAGCAGCATGCTGCGTGCCCAGAAGACATCCCGCACTGTCCTGCCTGCCACGGGGCTGCTTCTGTGCACGGAGGCACGCCTACAAGCCAGCTGAGATGGGCTTTGCCTAAGAGTCAGGAAAGTGGCGAGCGGAACAAGGGATGTGCTGCACAGCTTCCCTCGCAGGCAGATTCCCTCCTGGGGCGCTTACTTCTCTTGCCTTAGTGCCCTGCTTTGTTTGGAGGCTGTTTGCGGACAGCAGCACACACAGCGGGAAGGTGCGCGCTGGCCAGCTCCAAGTCTCGGCACATAGAAGCGCAAGCCAGGCACCTGCTCGCGGTTTGTCCCGGGCATGGGAAGCAGCATGCTGCGTGCCCAGAAGACATCCCGCACTGTCCTGCCTGCCACGGGGCTGCTTCTGAGCACGGAGGCACGCCTACAAGCCAGCTGAGATGGGCTTTGCCTAAGAGTCAGGGAAGTGGCGAGCGGAACAAGGGATGTGCTGCACAGCTTCCCTCGCAGGCAGATTCCCTCCTGGGGCGCTTACTTCTCTTGCCTTAGTGCCCTGCTTTGTTTGGAGGCTGTTTGCGGACAGCAGCACACACAGCGGGAAGGTGCGCGCTGGCCAGCTCCAAGTCTCGGCACATAGAAGCGCAAGCCAGGCACCAGCTCGCGGTTTGTCCCGGGCATGGGAAGCAGCATGCTGCGTGCCCAGAAGACATCTCGCACTGTCCTGCCTGCCACGGGGCTGCTTCTGAGCACGGAGGCACGCCTACAAGCCAGCTGAGATGGGCTTTGCCTAAGAGTCAGGGAAGTGGCGAGCGGAACAAGGGATGTGCTGCACAGCTTCCCTCGCAGGCAGATTCCCTCCTGGGGCGCTTACTTCTCTTGCCTTAGTGCCCTGCTTTGTTTGGAGGCTGTTTGCGGACAGCAGCACACACAGCGGGAAGGTGCGCGCTGGCCAGCTCCAAGTCTCGGTAGATGGAAGCACAAGCCAGGCACCTGCTCGCAGTTTGTCCCGGGCATGGGAAGCAGCATGCTGCGTGCCCAGAAGACATCTCGCACTGTCCTGCCTGCCACGGGGCTGCTTCTGAGCACGGAGGCACGCCTACAAGCCAGCTGAGATGGGCTTTGCCTAAGAGTCAGGGAAGTGGCGAGCGGAACAAGGGATGTGCTGCACAGCTTCCCTCGCAGGCAGATTCCCTCCTGGGGCGCTTACTTCTCTTGCCTTAGTGCCCTGCTTTGTTTGGAGGCTGTTTGCGGACAGCAGCACACACAGCGGGAAGGTGCGCGCTGGCCAGCTCCAAGTCTCGGCACATAGAAGCGCAAGCCAGGCACCTGCTCGCAGTTTGTCCCGGGCATGGGAAGCAGCATGCTGCGTGCCCAGAAGACATCCTGCACTGTCCTGCCTGCCATGGGGCTGCTTCTGAGCACGGAGGCACGCCTACAAGCCAGCTGAGATGGGCTTTGCCTAAGAGTCAGGGAAGTGGCGAGCAGAACAAGGGATGTGCTGCACAGCTTCCCTCGCAGGCAGATTCCCTCCTGGGGCGCTTACTTCTCTTGCCTTAGTGCCCTGCTTTGTTTGGAGGCTGTTTGCGGACAGCAGCACACACAGCGGGAAGGTGCGCGCTGGCCAGCTCCAAGTCTCGGCACATAGAAGGGCAAGCCAGGCACCTGCTCGCAGTTTGTCCCGGGCATGGGAAGCAGCATGCTGCGTGCCCAGAAGACATCCCGCACTGTCCTGCCTGCCACGGGGCTGCTTCTGAGCACGGAGGCACGCCTACAAGCCAGCTGAGATGGGCTTTGCCTAAGAGTCAGGGAAGTGGCGAGCGGAACAAGGGATGTGCTGCACAGCTTCCCTCGCAGGCAGATTCCCTCCTGGGGTGCTTACTTCTCTTGCCTTAGTGCCCTGCTTTGTTTGGAGGCTGTTTGCGGACAGCAGCACACACAGCGGGAAGGTGCGCGCTGGCCAGCTCCAAGTCTCGGTAGATGGAAGCACAAGCCAGGCACCTGCTCGGAGTTTTTCCCGGGCGTGGGAAGCAGCATGCTGTGTGCCCAGAAGACATCCCGCACTGTCCTGCCTGCCACGGGGCTGCTTCTGAGCACGGAGGCACGCCTACAAGCCAGCTGAGATGGGCTTTGCCTAAGAGTCAGGGAAGTGGCGAGCGGAACAAGGGATGTGCTGCACAGCTTCCCTCGCAGGCAGATTCCCTCCTGGGGCGCTTACTTCTCTTGCCTTAGTGCCCTGCTTTGTTTGGAGGCTGTTTGCGGAGAGCAGCACACACAGCGGGAAGGTGCGCGCTGGCCAGCTCCAAGTCTCGGCACATAGAAGCGCAAGCCAGGCACCTGCTCGCAGTTTGTCCCGGGCATGGGAAGCAGCATGCTGCGTGCCCAGAAGACATCCCGCACTGTCCTGCCTGCCACGGGGCTGCTTCTGAGCACGGAGGCACGCCTACAAGCCAGCTGAGATGGGCTTTGCCTAAGAGTCAGGGAAGTGGCGAGCGGAACAAGGGATGTGCTGCACAGCTTCCCTCGCAGGCAGATTCCCTCCTGGGGCTCTTAGTTCTCTTGCCTTAGTGCCCTGCTTTGTTTGGAGGCTGTTTGCGGACAGCAGCACACACTGCGGGAAGGTGCGCGCTGGCCAGCTCCAAGTCTCGGCACATAGAAGCGCAAGCCAGGCACCTGCTCGCAGTTTGTCCCGGGCATGGGAAGCAGCATGCTGCGTGCCCAGAAGACATCCCGCACTGTCCTGCCTGCCACGGGGCTGCTTCTGAGCACGGAGGCACGCCTACAAGCCAGCTGAGATGGGCTTTGCCTAAGAGTGAGGGAAGTGGCGAGCGGAACAAGGGATGTGCTGCACAGCTTCCCTCGCAGGCAGATTCCCTCCTGGGGCTCTTAGTTCTCCTGCCTTAGTGCCCTGCTTTGTTTGGAGGCTGTTTGCGGAGAGCAGCACACACAGCGGGAAGGTGCGCGCTGGCCAGCTCCAAGTCTCGGCAGATGGAAGCACAAGCGAGGCACCTGCTCGCAGTTTGTCCCGGGCATGGGAAGCAGTATGCTGCGTGCCCAGAGTACTTCTCGCACTGTCCTGCCTGCCATGGGGCTGCTTCTGAGCACGGAGGCACGCCTACAAGCCAGCTGAGATGGGCTTTGCCTAAGAGTCAGGGAAGTGGCGAGCGGAACAAGGGATGTGCTGCACAGCTTCCCTCGCAGGCAGATTCCCTCCTGGGGCTCTTAGTTCTCCTGCCTTAGTGCCCTGCTTTGTTTGGAGGCTGTTTGCGGACAGCAGCACACACTGCGGGAAGGTGCGCGCTGGCCAGCTCCAAGTCTCGGCAGATGGAAGCCCAAGCCAGGCACCTGCTCGCAGTTTGTCCCGGGCATGGGAAGCAGTATGCTGCGTGCCCAGAGTACTTCTCGCACTGTCCTGCCTGCCACGGGGCTGCTTCTGAGCACGGAGGCACGCCTACAAGCCAGCTGAGATGGGCTTTGCCTAAGAGTCAGGGAAGTGGCGAGCGGAACAAGGGATGTGCTGCACAGCTTCCCTCGCAGGCAGATTCCCTCCTGGGGCGCTTACTTCTCTTGCCTTAGTGCCCTGCTTTGTTTGGAGGCTGTTTGCGGACAGCAGCACACACAGCGGGAAGGTGCGCGCTGGCCAGCTCCAAGTCTCGGCACATAGAAGCGCAAGCCAGGCACCTGCTCGCAGTTTGTCCCGGGCATGGGAAGCAGCATGCTGCGTGCCCAGAAGACATCCCGCACTGTCCTGCCTGCCACGGGGCTGCTTCTGAGCACGGAGGCACGCCTACCCCCCCCCCCCCCCCCCCCGCCCTACAAGCCAGCTGAGATGGGCTTTGCCTAAGAGTCAGGGAAGTGGGTGCAAGAAGCGGAACAAGGGATGTGCTGCACAGCTTCCCTCGCAGGCAGATTCCCTCCTGGGTGCTTACCTTCTCTTGCCTTAGTGCCCTGCTTTGTTTGGAGGCTGTTGCAGACAGCAGCACACACAGCGGGAAGGTGCGCGCTGGCCAGCTCCAAGTCTCGGTAGATGGAAGCACAAGCCAGGCACCTGCTCGGAGTTTGTCCCGGGCGTGGGAAGCAGCATGCTGCGTTCCCAGAGTACTTCTCGCACTGTCCTGCCTGCCACGGGGCTGCTTCTGAGCACGGAGGCACGCCTACAAGCCAGCTGAGATGGGCTTTGCCTAAGAGTCAGGGAAGTGGCGAGCGGAACAAGGGATGTGCTGCACAGCTTCCCTCGCAGGCAGATTCCCTCCTGGGGCGCTTACTTCTCTTGCCTTAGTGCCCTGCTTTGTTTGGAGGCTGTTTGCGGACAGCAGCACACACAGCGGGAAGGTGCGCGCTGGCCAGCTCCAAGTCTCGGCACATAGAAGCGCAAGCCAGGCACCTGCTCGCAGTTTGTCCCGGGCATGGGAAGCAGCATGCTGCGTGCCCAGAAAACATCCCGCACTGTCCTGCCTGCCACGGGGCTGCTTCTGAGCACGGAGGCACGCCTACAAGCCAGCTGAGATGGGCTTTGCCTAAGAGTGAGGGAAGTGGCGAGCGGAACAAGGGATGTGCTGCACAGCTTCCCTCGCAGGCAGATTCCCTCCTGGGGCTCTTAGTTCTCCTGCCTTAGTGCCCTGCTTTGTTTGGAGGCTGTTTGCGGACAGCAGCACACACTGCGGGAAGGTGCGCGCTGGCCAGCTCCAAGTCTCGGCACATAGAAGCGCAAGCGAGGCACCTGCTCGCAGTTTGTCCCGGGCATGGGAAGCAGCATGCTGCGTGCCCAGAAGACATCCCGCACTGTCCTGCCTGCCACGGGGCTGCTTCTGAGCACGGAGGCACGCCTACAAGCCAGCTGAGATGGGCTTTGCCTAAGAGTGAGGGAAGTGGCGAGCGGAACAAGGGATGTGCTGCACAGCTTCCCTCGCAGGCAGATTCCCTCCTGGGGCTCTTAGTTCTCCTGCCTTAGTGCCCTGCTTTGTTTGGAGGCTGTTTGCGGAGAGCAGCACACACAGCGGGAAGGTGCGCGCTGGCCAGCTCCAAGTCTCGGCAGATGGAAGCACAAGCGAGGCACCTGCTCGCAGTTTGTCCCGGGCATGGGAAGCAGTATGCTGCGTGCCCAGAGTACTTCTCGCACTGTCCTGCCTGCCACGGGGCTGCTTCTGAGCACGGAGGCACGCCTACAAGCCAGCTGAGATGGGCTTTGCCTAAGAGTCAGGGAAGTGGCGAGCGGGAACAAGGGATGTGCTGCACAGCTTCCCTCGCAGGCAGATTCCCTCCTGGGGCTCTTAGTTCTCCTGCCATAGTGCCCTGCTTTGTTTGGAGGCTGTTTGCGGACAGCAGCACACACTGCGGGAAGGTGCGCGCTGGCCAGCTCCAAGTCTCGGCACATAGAAGCGCAAGCCAGGCACCTGCTCGCGGTTTGTCCGGGCATGGGAAGCAGCATGCTGCGTGCCCAGAAGACATCCCGCACTGTCCTGCCTGCCACGGGGCTGCTTCTGAGCACGAGGCACGCCTACAAGCCAGCTGAGATGGGCTTTGCCTAAGAGTCAGGGAAGTGGCGAGCGGAACAAGGGATGTGCTGCACAGCTTCCCCTCGCAGGCAGATTCCCTCCTGGGGCGCTTACTTCTCTTGCCTTAGTGCCCTGCTTTGTTTGGAGGCTGTTTGCGGAGAGCAGCACACACAGCGGGAAGGTGCGCGCTGGCCAGCTCCAAGTCTCGGCACATAGAAGCGCAAGCCAGGCACCTGCTCTCGGTTTGTCCCGGGCATGGGAAGCAGCATGCTGCGTGCCCAGAAGACATCCCGCACTGTCCTGCCTGCCACGGGGCTGCTTCTGAGCACGGAGGCACGCCTACAAGCCAGCTGAGATGGGCTTTGCCTAAGAGTCAGGGAAGTGGCGAGCGGAACAAGGGATGTGCTGCACAGCTTCCCTCGCAGGCAGATTCCCTCCTGGGGCGCTTACTTCTCTTGCCTTAGTGCCCTGCTTTGTTTGGAGGCTGTTTGCGGACAGCAGCACACACAGCGGGAAGGTGCGCGCTGGCCAGCTCCAGTCTCGGCAGATGGAAGCACAAGCCAGGCACCTGCTCGCAGTTTGTCCCGGGCATGGGAAGC
The DNA here is from genome assembly GCF_028389875.1 of Rhea pennata. NCBI lineage: Eukaryota > Metazoa > Chordata > Aves > Rheiformes > Rheidae > Rhea > Rhea pennata. Next base: position 33,661 of record NW_026907648.1, on the reverse strand, counting down.
AGCATGCTGCGTGCCCAGAAGACATCCGCACTGTCCTGCCTGCCACGGGGCTGCTTCTGAGCACGGAGGCACGCCTACAAGCCAGCTGAGATGGGCTTTGCCTAAGAGTCAGGGAAGGTGGCGAGCGGAACAAGGGATGTGCTGCACAGCTTCCCTCGCAGGCAGATTCCCTCCTGGGGCGCTTACTTCTCTTGCCTTAGTGCCCTGCTTTGTTTGGAGGCTGTTTGCGGGAGAGCAGCACACACAGCGGGAAGGTGCGCGCTGGCCAGCTCCAAGTCTCGGCACATAGAAGCGCAAGCCAGGCACCTGCTCTCGGTTTGTCCCGGGCATGGGAAGCAGCATGCTGCGTGCCCAGAAGACATCCCGCACTGTCCTGCCTGCCACGGGGCTGCTTCTGAGCACGGAGGCACGCCTACAAGCCAGCTGAGATGGGCTTTGCCTAAGAGTCAGGGAAGTGGCGAGCGGAACAAGGGATGTGCTGCACAGCTTCCCTCGCAGGCAGATTCCCTCCTGGGGCGCTTACTTCTCTTGCCTTAGTGCCCTGCTTTGTTTGGAGGCTGTTTGCGGACAGCAGCACACACAGCGGGAAGGTGCGCGCTGGCCAGCTCCAGTCTTGGCAGATGGAAGCACAAGCCAGGCACCTGCTCGCAGTTTGTCCCGGGCATGGGAAGCAGCATGCTGCGTGCCCAGAAGACATCCCGCACTGTCCTGCCTGCCACGGGGCTGCTTCTGAGCACGGAGGCACGCCTACAAGCCAGCTGAGATGGGCTTTGCCTAAGAGTCAGGGAAGTGGCGAGCGGAACAAGGGATGTGCTACACAGCTTCCCTCGCAGGCAGATTCCCTCCTGGGGCGCTTACTTCTCTTGCCTTAGTGCCCTGCTTTGTTTGGAGGCTGTTTGCGGACAGCAGCACACACAGCGGAAGGTGCGCGCTGGCCAGCTCCAAGTCTCGGCACATAGAAGCGCAAGCCAGGCACCTGCTCGCAGTTTGTCCCGGGCATGGGAAGCAGCATGCTGCGTGCCCAGAAGACATCTCGCACTGTCCTGCCTGCCACGGGGCTGCTTCTGAGCACGGAGGCACGCCTACAAGCCAGCTGAGATGGCTTTGCCTAAGAGTCAGGGAAGTGGCGAGCGGAACAAGGGATGTGCTGCACAGGTTCCCTCGCAGCAGATTCCCTCCTGGGCGCTTACTTCTCTTGCCTTAGTGCCCTGCTTTGTTTGGAGGCTGTTTGCGGACAGCAGCACACACTGCGGGAAGGTGCGCGCTGGCCAGCTCCAAGTCTCGGCAGATGGAAGCACAAGCCAGGCACCTGCTCGCAGTTTGTCCCGGGCATGGGAAGCAGTATGCTGCGTGCCCAGAGTACTTCTCGCACTGTCCTGCCTGCCACGGGGCTGCTTCTGAGCACGGAGGCATGCCTACAAGCCAGCTGAGATGGCTTTGCCTAAGAGTCAGGGAAGTGGCGAGCGGAACAAGGGATGTGCTGCACAGCTTCCCTCGCAGGCAGATTCCCTCCTGGGGCTCTTAGTTCTCCTTCCTTAGTGCCCTCCTTTGTTTGGAGGCTGTTTGCGGACAGCAGCACACACAGCGGGAAGGTGCGCGCTGGCCAGCTCCAAGTCTCGGCACATAGAAGCGCAAGCGAGGCACCTGCTCGCAGTTTGTCCCGGGCATGGGAAGCAGCATGCTGCGTGCCCAGAGTACTTCTCGCACTGTCCTGCCTGCCACGGGGCTGCTTCTGAGCACGGAGGCACGCCTACAAGCCAGCTGAGATGGGCTTTGCCTAAGAGTCAGGGAAGTGGCGAGCGGAACAAGGGATGTGCTGCACAGCTTCCCTCGCAGGCAGATTCCCTCCTGGGGCGCTTACTTCTCTTGCCTTAGTGCCCTGCTTTGTTTGGAGGCTGTTTGCGGACAGCAGCACACACAGCGGGAAGGTGCGCGCTGGCCAGCTCCAAGTCTCGGCACATAGAAGCGCAAGCCAGGCACCTGCTCGCAGTTTGTCCCGGGCGTGGAAGCAGCATGCTGCGTGCCCAGAAGACATCCCGCACTGTCCTGCCTGCCACGGGGCTGCTTCTGAGCACGGAGGCACGCCTACAAGCCAGCTGAGATGGGCTTTGCCTAAGAGTCAGGAAAGTGGCGAGCGGAACAAGGATGTGCTGCACAGCTTCCCTCGCAGGCAGATTCCCTCCTGGGGCGCTTACTTCTCTTGCCTTAGTGCCCTGCTTTGTTTGGAGGCTGTTTGCGGACAGCAGCACACACAGCGGGAAGGTGCGCGCTGGCCAGCTCCAAGTCTCGGCACATAGAAGCGCAAGCCAGGGCACCTGCTCGCGGTTTGTCCGGGCATGGGAAGCAGCATGCTGCGTGCCAGAAGACATCCCGCACTGTCCTGCCTGCCACGGGGCTGCTTCTGAGCACGGAGCACGCCTACAAGCCAGCTGAGATGGGCTTTGCCTAAGAGTCAGGGAAGTGCGAGCGGAACAAGGGATGTGCTGCACAGCTTCCCTCGCAGGCAGATTCCTCCTGGGGCGCTTACTTCTCTTGCCTTAGTGCCCTGCTTTGTTTGGAGGCTGTTTGCGGACAGCAGCACACACAGCGGGAAGGTGCGCGCTGGCCAGCTCCAAGTCTCGGCACATAGAAGCGCAAGCCAGGCACCAGCTCGCGGTTTGTCCCGGCATGGGAAGCAGCATGCTGCGTGCCCAGAAGACATCTCGCACTGTCCCTGCCTGCCACGGGGCTGCTTCTGAGCACGGAGGCACGCCTACAAGCCAGCTGAGATGGGCTTTGCCTAAGAGTCAGGGAAGTGGCGAGCGGAACAAGGGATGTGCTGCACAGCTTCCCTCGCAGGCAGATTCCTCCTGGGGCGCTTACTTCTCTTTGCCTTAGTGCCCTGCTTTGTTTGGAGGCTGTTTGCGGACAGCAGCACACACAGCGGGAAGGTGCGCGCTGGCCAGCTCCAAGTCTCGGTAGATGGAAGCACAAGCCAGGCACCTGCTCGCAGTTTGTCCCGGGCATGGGAAGCAGCATGCTGCGTGCCCAGAAGACATCTCGCACTGTCCTGCCTGCCACGGGGCTGCTTCTGAGCACGGAGGCACGCCTACAAGCCAGCTGAGATGGGCTTTGCCTAAGAGTCAGGGAAGTGGCGAGCGGAACAAGGGATGTGCTGCACAGCTTCCCTCGCAGGCAGATTCCCTCCTGGGGCGCTTACTTCTCTTGCCTTAGTGCCCTGCTTTGTTTGGAGGCTGTTTGCGGACAGCAGCACACACAGCGGGAAGGTGCGCGCTGGCCAGCTCCAAGTCTCGGCACATAGAAGCGCAAGTCCAGGCACCTGCTCGCAGTTTGTCCCGGGCATGGGGAAGCAGCATGCTGCGTGCCCAGAAGACATCCTGCACTGTCCTGCCTGCCATGGGGCTGCTTCTGAGCACGGAGGCACGCCTACAAGCCAGCTGAGATGGCTTTGCCTAAGAGTCAGGGAAGTGGCGAGCAGAACAAGGGATGTGCTGCACAGCTTCCCTCGCAGGCAGATTCCCTCCTGGGGCGCTTACTTCTCTTGCCTTAGTGCCCTGCTTTGTTTGGAGGCTGTTTGCGGACAGCAGCACACACAGCGGGAAGGTGCGCGCTGGCCAGCTCCAAGTCTCGGCACATAGAAGGGCAAGCCAGGCACCTGCTCGCAGTTTGTCCCGGCATGGGAAGCAGCATGCTGCGTGCCCAGAAGACATCCGCACTGTCCTGCTGCCACGGGGCTGCTTCTGAGCACGGAGGCACGCCTACAAGCCAGCTGAGATGGGCTTTGCCTAAGAGTCAGGGAAGTGGCGAGCGGAACAAGGGATGTGCTGCACAGCTTCCCTCGCAGGCAGATTCCCTCCTGGGGTGCTTACTTCTCTTGCTTAGTGCCCTGCTTGTTTGGAGGCTGTTTGCGGACAGCAGCACACACAGCGGGAAGGTGCGCGCTGGCCAGCTCCAAGTCTCGGTAGATGGAAGCACAAGCCAGGCACCTGCTCGAGTTTTTCCCGGGCGTGGGAAGCAGCATGCTGTGTGCCCAGAAGACATCCCGCACTGTCCTGCCTGCCACGGGGCTGCTTCTGAGCACGGAGGCACGCCTACAAGCCAGCTGAGATGGGCTTTGCTAAGAGTCAGGGAAGTGGCGAGCGGAACAAGGGATGTGCTGCACAGCTTCCCTCGCAGGCAGATTCCCTCCTGGGGCGCTTACTTCTCTTGCCTTAGTGCCCTGCTTTGTTTGAGGCTGTTTGCGGAGAGCAGCACACACAGCGGGAAGGTGCGCGCTGGCCAGCTCCAAGTCTCGGCACATAGAAGCGCAAGCCAGGCACCTGCTCGCAGTTTGTCCCGGGCATGGGAAGCAGCATGCTGCGTGCCCAGAAGACATCCCGCACTGTCCTGCCTGCCACGGGGCTGCTTCTGAGCACGGAGGCACGCCTACAAGCCAGCTGAGATGGGCTTTGCCTAAGAGTCAGGGAAGTGGCGAGCGGAACAAGGGATGTGCTGCACAGCTTCCCTCGCAGGCAGATTCCCTCCTGGGGCTCTTAGTTCTCCTGCCTTAGTGCCCTGCTTTGTTTGGAGGCTGTTTGCGGACAGCAGCACACACTGCGGGAAGGTGCGCGCTGGCCAGCTCCAAGTCTCGGCAGATGGAAGCACAAGCGAGGCACCTGCTCGCAGTTTGTCCCGGGCATGGGAAGCAGTATGCTGCGTGCCCAGAGTACTTCTCGCACTGTCCTGCCTGCCATGGGGCTGCTTCTGAGCACGGAGGCACGCCTACAAGCCAGCTGAGATGGGCTTTGCCTAAGAGTCAGGGAAGTGGCGAGCGGAACAAGGGATGTGCTGCACAGCTTCCCTCGCAGGCAGATTCCCTCCTGGGGCTCTTAGTTCTCCTGCCTTAGTGCCCTGCTTTGTTTGGAGGCTGTTTGCGGACAGCAGCACACACTGCGGGAAGGTGCGCGCTGGCCAGCTCCAAGTCTCGGCAGATGGAAGCCCAAGCCAGGCACCTGCTCGCAGGTTTGTCCCGGGCATGGGAAGCAGTATGCTGCGTGCCCAGAGTACTTCTCGCACTGTCCTGCCTGCCACGGGGCTGCTTCTGAGCACGGAGGCACGCCTACAAGCCAGCTGAGATGGGCTTTGCCTAAGAGTCAGGGAAAGTGGCGAGCGGAACAAGGGATGTGCTGCACAGCTTCCTCGCAGGCAGATTCCCTCCTGGGGCGCTTACTTCTCTTGCCTTAGTGCCCTGCTTTGTTTGGAGGCTGTTTGCGGACAGCAGCACACACAGCGGGAAGGTGCGCGCTGGCCAGCTCCAAGTCTCGGCACATAGAAGCGCAAGCCAGGCACCTGCTCGCAGTTTGTCCCGGGCGTGGGAAGCAGCATGCTGCGTGCCCAGAAGACATCCCGCACTGTCCTGCCTGCCACGGGGCTGCTTCTGAGCACGGAGGCACGCCTACAAGCCAGCTGAGATGGGCTTTGCCTAAGAGTCAGGAAAGTGGCGAGCGGAACAAGGGATGTGCTGCACAGCTTCCCTCGCAGGCAGATTCCCTCCTGGGGCGCTTACTTCTCTTGCCTTAGTGCCCTGCTTTGTTTGGAGGCTGTTTGCGGACAGCAGCACACACAGCGGGAAGGTGCGCGCTGGCCAGCTCCAAGTCTCGGCACATAGAAGCGCAAGCCAGGCACCTGCTCGCGGTTTGTCCCGGGCATGGGAAGCAGCATGCTGCGTGCCCAGAAGACATCCCGCACTGTCCTGCCTGCCACGGGGCTGCTTCTGAGCACGGAGGCACGCCTACAAGCCAGCTGAGATGGGCTTTGCCTAAGAGTCAGGGAAGTGGCGAGCGGAACAAGGGATGTGCTGCACAGCTTCCCTCGCAGGCAGATTCCCTCCTGGGGCGCTTACTTCTCTTGCCTTAGTGCCCTGCTTTGTTTGGAGGCTGTTTGCGGACAGCAGCACACACAGCGGGAAGGTGCGCGCTGGCCAGCTCCAAGTCTCGGCACATAGAAGCGCAAGCCAGGCACCAGCTCGCGGTTTGTCCCGGGCATGGGAAGCAGCATGCTGCGTGCCCAGAAGACATCTCGCACTGTCCTGCCTGCCACGGGGCTGCTTCTGAGCACGGAGGCACGCCTACAAGCCAGCTGAGATGGGCTTTGCCTAAGAGTCAGGGAAGTGGCGAGCGGAACAAGGGATGTGCTGCACAGCTTCCCTCGCAGGCAGATTCCCTCCTGGGGCGCTTACTTCTCTTGCCTTAGTGCCCTGCTTTGTTTGGAGGCTGTTTGCGGACAGCAGCACACACAGCGGGAAGGTGCGCGCTGGCCAGCTCCAAGTCTCGGTAGATGGAAGCACAAGCCAGGCACCTGCTCGCAGTTTGTCCCGGGCATGGGAAGCAGCATGCTGCGTGCCCAGAAGACATCTCGCACTGTCCTGCCTGCCACGGGGCTGCTTCTGAGCACGGAGGCACGCCTACAAGCCAGCTGAGATGGGCTTTGCCTAAGAGTCAGGGAAGTGGCGAGCGGAACAAGGGATGTGCTGCACAGCTTCCCTCGCAGGCAGATTCCCTCCTGGGGCGCTTACTTCTCTTGCCTTAGTGCCCTGCTTTGTTTGGAGGCTGTTTGCGGACAGCAGCACACACAGCGGGAAGGTGCGCGCTGGCCAGCTCCAAGTCTCGGCACATAGAAGCGCAAGCCAGGCACCTGCTCGCAGTTTGTCCCGGGCATGGGAAGCAGCATGCTGCGTGCCCAGAAGACATCCTGCACTGTCCTGCCTGCCATGGGGCTGCTTCTGAGCACGGAGGCACGCCTACAAGCCAGCTGAGATGGGCTTTGCCTAAGAGTCAGGGAAGTGGCGAGCAGAACAAGGGATGTGCTGCACAGCTTCCCTCGCAGGCAGATTCCCTCCTGGGGCGCTTACTTCTCTTGCCTTAGTGCCCTGCTTTGTTTGGAGGCTGTTTGCGGACAGCAGCACACACAGCGGGAAGGTGCGCGCTGGCCAGCTCCAAGTCTCGGCACATAGAAGGGCAAGCCAGGCACCTGCTCGCAGTTTGTCCCGGGCATGGGAAGCAGCATGCTGCGTGCCCAGAAGACATCCCGCACTGTCCTGCCTGCCACGGGGCTGCTTCTGAGCACGGAGGCACGCCTACAAGCCAGCTGAGATGGGCTTTGCCTAAGAGTCAGGGAAGTGGCGAGCGGAACAAGGGATGTGCTGCACAGCTTCCCTCGCAGGCAGATTCCCTCCTGGGGTGCTTACTTCTCTTGCCTTAGTGCCCTGCTTTGTTTGGAGGCTGTTTGCGGACAGCAGCACACACAGCGGGAAGGTGCGCGCTGGCCAGCTCCAAGTCTCGGTAGATGGAAGCACAAGCCAGGCACCTGCTCGGAGTTTTTCCCGGGCGTGGGAAGCAGCATGCTGTGTGCCCAGAAGACATCCCGCACTGTCCTGCCTGCCACGGGGCTGCTTCTGAGCACGGAGGCACGCCTACAAGCCAGCTGAGATGGGCTTTGCCTAAGAGTCAGGGAAGTGGCGAGCGGAACAAGGGATGTGCTGCACAGCTTCCCTCGCAGGCAGATTCCCTCCTGGGGCGCTTACTTCTCTTGCCTTAGTGCCCTGCTTTGTTTGGAGGCTGTTTGCGGAGAGCAGCACACACAGCGGGAAGGTGCGCGCTGGCCAGCTCCAAGTCTCGGCACATAGAAGCGCAAGCCAGGCACCTGCTCGCAGTTTGTCCCGGGCATGGGAAGCAGCATGCTGCGTGCCCAGAAGACATCCCGCACTGTCCTGCCTGCCACGGGGCTGCTTCTGAGCACGGAGGCACGCCTACAAGCCAGCTGAGATGGGCTTTGCCTAAGAGTCAGGGAAGTGGCGAGCGGAACAAGGGATGTGCTGCACAGCTTCCCTCGCAGGCAGATTCCCTCCTGGGGCTCTTAGTTCTCTTGCCTTAGTGCCCTGCTTTGTTTGGAGGCTGTTTGCGGACAGCAGCACACACTGCGGGAAGGTGCGCGCTGGCCAGCTCCAAGTCTCGGCACATAGAAGCGCAAGCCAGGCACCTGCTCGCAGTTTGTCCCGGGCATGGGAAGCAGCATGCTGCGTGCCCAGAAGACATCCCGCACTGTCCTGCCTGCCACGGGGCTGCTTCTGAGCACGGAGGCACGCCTACAAGCCAGCTGAGATGGGCTTTGCCTAAGAGTGAGGGAAGTGGCGAGCGGAACAAGGGATGTGCTGCACAGCTTCCCTCGCAGGCAGATTCCCTCCTGGGGCTCTTAGTTCTCCTGCCTTAGTGCCCTGCTTTGTTTGGAGGCTGTTTGCGGAGAGCAGCACACACAGCGGGAAGGTGCGCGCTGGCCAGCTCCAAGTCTCGGCAGATGGAAGCACAAGCGAGGCACCTGCTCGCAGTTTGTCCCGGGCATGGGAAGCAGTATGCTGCGTGCCCAGAGTACTTCTCGCACTGTCCTGCCTGCCATGGGGCTGCTTCTGAGCACGGAGGCACGCCTACAAGCCAGCTGAGATGGGCTTTGCCTAAGAGTCAGGGAAGTGGCGAGCGGAACAAGGGATGTGCTGCACAGCTTCCCTCGCAGGCAGATTCCCTCCTGGGGCTCTTAGTTCTCCTGCCTTAGTGCCCTGCTTTGTTTGGAGGCTGTTTGCGGACAGCAGCACACACTGCGGGAAGGTGCGCGCTGGCCAGCTCCAAGTCTCGGCAGATGGAAGCCCAAGCCAGGCACCTGCTCGCAGTTTGTCCCGGGCATGGGAAGCAGTATGCTGCGTGCCCAGAGTACTTCTCGCACTGTCCTGCCTGCCACGGGGCTGCTTCTGAGCACGGAGGCACGCCTACAAGCCAGCTGAGATGGGCTTTGCCTAAGAGTCAGGGAAGTGGCGAGCGGAACAAGGGATGTGCTGCACAGCTTCCCTCGCAGGCAGATTCCCTCCTGGGGCGCTTACTTCTCTTGCCTTAGTGCCCTGCTTTGTTTGGAGGCTGTTTGCGGACAGCAGCACACACAGCGGGAAGGTGCGCGCTGGCCAGCTCCAAGTCTCGGCACATAGAAGCGCAAGCCAGGCACCTGCTCGCAGTTTGTCCCGGGCATGGGAAGCAGCATGCTGCGTGCCCAGAAGACATCCCGCACTGTCCTGCCTGCCACGGGGCTGCTTCTGAGCACGGAGGCACGCCTACAAGCCAGCTGAGATGGGCTTTGCCTAAGAGTCAGGGAAGTGGCGAGCGGAACAAGGGATGTGCTGCACAGCTTCCCTCGCAGGCAGATTCCCTCCTGGGGTGCTTACTTCTCTTGCCTTAGTGCCCTGCTTTGTTTGGAGGCTGTTTGCAGACAGCAGCACACACAGCGGGAAGGTGCGCGCTGGCCAGCTCCAAGTCTCGGTAGATGGAAGCACAAGCCAGGCACCTGCTCGGAGTTTGTCCCGGGCGTGGGAAGCAGCATGCTGCGTTCCCAGAGTACTTCTCGCACTGTCCTGCCTGCCACGGGGCTGCTTCTGAGCACGGAGGCACGCCTACAAGCCAGCTGAGATGGGCTTTGCCTAAGAGTCAGGGAAGTGGCGAGCGGAACAAGGGATGTGCTGCACAGCTTCCCTCGCAGGCAGATTCCCTCCTGGGGCGCTTACTTCTCTTGCCTTAGTGCCCTGCTTTGTTTGGAGGCTGTTTGCGGACAGCAGCACACACAGCGGGAAGGTGCGCGCTGGCCAGCTCCAAGTCTCGGCACATAGAAGCGCAAGCCAGGCACCTGCTCGCAGTTTGTCCCGGGCATGGGAAGCAGCATGCTGCGTGCCCAGAAAACATCCCGCACTGTCCTGCCTGCCACGGGGCTGCTTCTGAGCACGGAGGCACGCCTACAAGCCAGCTGAGATGGGCTTTGCCTAAGAGTGAGGGAAGTGGCGAGCGGAACAAGGGATGTGCTGCACAGCTTCCCTCGCAGGCAGATTCCCTCCTGGGGCTCTTAGTTCTCCTGCCTTAGTGCCCTGCTTTGTTTGGAGGCTGTTTGCGGACAGCAGCACACACTGCGGGAAGGTGCGCGCTGGCCAGCTCCAAGTCTCGGCACATAGAAGCGCAAGCGAGGCACCTGCTCGCAGTTTGTCCCGGGCATGGGAAGCAGCATGCTGCGTGCCCAGAAGACATCCCGCACTGTCCTGCCTGCCACGGGGCTGCTTCTGAGCACGGAGGCACGCCTACAAGCCAGCTGAGATGGGCTTTGCCTAAGAGTGAGGGAAGTGGCGAGCGGAACAAGGGATGTGCTGCACAGCTTCCCTCGCAGGCAGATTCCCTCCTGGGGCTCTTAGTTCTCCTGCCTTAGTGCCCTGCTTTGTTTGGAGGCTGTTTGCGGAGAGCAGCACACACAGCGGGAAGGTGCGCGCTGGCCAGCTCCAAGTCTCGGCAGATGGAAGCACAAGCGAGGCACCTGCTCGCAGTTTGTCCCGGGCATGGGAAGCAGTATGCTGCGTGCCCAGAGTACTTCTCGCACTGTCCTGCCTGCCACGGGGCTGCTTCTGAGCACGGAGGCACGCCTACAAGCCAGCTGAGATGGGCTTTGCCTAAGAGTCAGGGAAGTGGCGAGCGGAACAAGGGATGTGCTGCACAGCTTCCCTCGCAGGCAGATTCCCTCCTGGGGCTCTTAGTTCTCCTGCCATAGTGCCCTGCTTTGTTTGGAGGCTGTTTGCGGACAGCAGCACACACTGCGGGAAGGTGCGCGCTGGCCAGCTCCAAGTCTCGGCACATAGAAGCGCAAGCCAGGCACCTGCTCGCGGTTTGTCCCGGGCATGGGAAGCAGCATGCTGCGTGCCCAGAAGACATCCCGCACTGTCCTGCCTGCCACGGGGCTGCTTCTGAGCACGGAGGCACGCCTACAAGCCAGCTGAGATGGGCTTTGCCTAAGAGTCAGGGAAGTGGCGAGCGGAACAAGGGATGTGCTGCACAGCTTCCCTCGCAGGCAGATTCCCTCCTGGGGCGCTTACTTCTCTTGCCTTAGTGCCCTGCTTTGTTTGGAGGCTGTTTGCGGAGAGCAGCACACACAGCGGGAAGGTGCGCGCTGGCCAGCTCCAAGTCTCGGCACATAGAAGCGCAAGCCAGGCACCTGCTCTCGGTTTGTCCCGGGCATGGGAAGCAGCATGCTGCGTGCCCAGAAGACATCCCGCACTGTCCTGCCTGCCACGGGGCTGCTTCTGAGCACGGAGGCACGCCTACAAGCCAGCTGAGATGGGCTTTGCCTAAGAGTCAGGGAAGTGGCGAGCGGAACAAGGGATGTGCTGCACAGCTTCCCTCGCAGGCAGATTCCCTCCTGGGGCGCTTACTTCTCTTGCCTTAGTGCCCTGCTTTGTTTGGAGGCTGTTTGCGGACAGCAGCACACACAGCGGGAAGGTGCGCGCTGGCCAGCTCCAGTCTCGGCAGATGGAAGCACAAGCCAGGCACCTGCTCGCAGTTTGTCCCGGGCATGGGAAGCAGCATGCTGCGTGCCCAGAAGACATCCCGCACTGTCCTGCCTGCCACGGGGCTGCTTCTGAGCACGGAGGCACGCCTACAAGCCAGCTGAGATGGGCTTTGCCTAAGAGTCAGGGAAGTGGCGAGCGGAACAAGGGATGTGCTGCACAGCTTCCCTCGCAGGCAGATTCCCTCCTGGGGCGCTTACTTCTCTTGCCTTAGTGCCCTGCTTTGTTTGGAGGCTGTTTGCGGAGAGCAGCACACACAGCGGGAAGGTGCGCGCTGGCCAGCTCCAAGTCTCGGCACATAGAAGCGCAAGCCAGGCACCTGCTCTCGGTTTGTCCCGGGCATGGGAAGCAGCATGCTGCGTGCCCAGAAGACATCCCGCACTGTCCTGCCTGCCACGGGGCTGCTTCTGAGCACGGAGGCACGCCTACAAGCCAGCTGAGATGGGCTTTGCCTAAGAGTCAGGGAAGTGGCGAGCGGAACAAGGGATGTGCTGCACAGCTTCCCTCGCAGGCAGATTCCCTCCTGGGGCGCTTACTTCTCTTGCCTTAGTGCCCTGCTTTGTTTGGAGGCTGTTTGCGGACAGCAGCACACACAGCGGGAAGGTGCGCGCTGGCCAGCTCCAGTCTTGGCAGATGGAAGCACAAGCCAGGCACCTGCTCGCAGTTTGTCCCGGGCATGGGAAGCAGCATGCTGCGTGCCCAGAAGACATCCCGCACTGTCCTGCCTGCCACGGGGCTGCTTCTGAGCACGGAGGCACGCCTACAAGCCAGCTGAGATGGGCTTTGCCTAAGAGTCAGGGAAGTGGCGAGCGGAACAAGGGATGTGCTACACAGCTTCCCTCGCAGGCAGATTCCCTCCTGGGGCGCTTACTTCTCTTGCCTTAGTGCCCTGCTTTGTTTGGAGGCTGTTTGCGGACAGCAGCACACACAGCGGGAAGGTGCGCGCTGGCCAGCTCCAAGTCTCGGCACATAGAAGCGCAAGCCAGGCACCTGCTCGCAGTTTGTCCCGGGCATGGGAAGCAGCATGCTGCGTGCCCAGAAGACATCTCGCACTGTCCTGCCTGCCACGGGGCTGCTTCTGAGCACGGAGGCACGCCTACAAGCCAGCTGAGATGGGCTTTGCCTAAGAGTCAGGGAAGTGGCGAGCGGAACAAGGGATGTGCTGCACAGGTTCCCTCGCAGGCAGATTCCCTCCTGGGGCGCTTACTTCTCTTGCCTTAGTGCCCTGCTTTGTTTGGAGGCTGTTTGCGGACAGCAGCACACACTGCGGGAAGGTGCGCGCTGGCCAGCTCCAAGTCTCGGCAGATGGAAGCACAAGCCAGGCACCTGCTCGCAGTTTGTCCCGGGCATGGGAAGCAGTATGCTGCGTGCCCAGAGTACTTCTCGCACTGTCCTGCCTGCCACGGGGCTGCTTCTGAGCACGGAGGCATGCCTACAAGCCAGCTGAGATGGGCTTTGCCTAAGAGTCAGGGAAGTGGCGAGCGGAACAAGGGATGTGCTGCACAGCTTCCCTCGCAGGCAGATTCCCTCCTGGGGCTCTTAGTTCTCCTTCCTTAGTGCCCTCCTTTGTTTGGAGGCTGTTTGCGGACAGCAGCACACACAGCGGGAAGGTGCGCGCTGGCCAGCTCCAAGTCTCGGCACATAGAAGCGCAAGCGAGGCACCTGCTCGCAGTTTGTCCCGGGCATGGGAAGCAGCATGCTGCGTGCCCAGAGTACTTCTCGCACTGTCCTGCCTGCCACGGGGCTGCTTCTGAGCACGGAGGCACGCCTACAAGCCAGCTGAGATGGGCTTTGCCTAAGAGTCAGGGAAGTGGCGAGCGGAACAAGGGATGTGCTGCACAGCTTCCCTCGCAGGCAGATTCCCTCCTGGGGCGCTTACTTCTCTTGCCTTAGTGCCCTGCTTTGTTTGGAGGCTGTTTGCGGACAGCAGCACACACAGCGGGAAGGTGCGCGCTGGCCAGCTCCAAGTCTCGGCACATAGAAGCGCAAGCCAGGCACCTGCTCGCAGTTTGTCCCGGGCGTGGGAAGCAGCATGCTGCGTGCCCAGAAGACATCCCGCACTGTCCTGCCTGCCACGGGGCTGCTTCTGAGCACGGAGGCACGCCTACAAGCCAGCTGAGATGGGCTTTGCCTAAGAGTCAGGAAAGTGGCGAGCGGAACAAGGGATGTGCTGCACAGCTTCCCTCGCAGGCAGATTCCCTCCTGGGGCGCTTACTTCTCTTGCCTTAGTGCCCTGCTTTGTTTGGAGGCTGTTTGCGGACAGCAGCACACACAGCGGGAAGGTGCGCGCTGGCCAGCTCCAAGTCTCGGCACATAGAAGCGCAAGCCAGGCACCTGCTCGCGGTTTGTCCCGGGCATGGGAAGCAGCATGCTGCGTGCCCAGAAGACATCCCGCACTGTCCTGCCTGCCACGGGGCTGCTTCTGAGCACGGAGGCACGCCTACAAGCCAGCTGAGATGGGCTTTGCCTAAGAGTCAGGGAAGTGGCGAGCGGAACAAGGGATGTGCTGCACAGCTTCCCTCGCAGGCAGATTCCCTCCTGGGGCGCTTACTTCTCTTGCCTTAGTGCCCTGCTTTGTTTGGAGGCTGTTTGCGGACAGCAGCACACACAGCGGGAAGGTGCGCGCTGGCCAGCTCCAAGTCTCGGCACATAGAAGCGCAAGCCAGGCACCAGCTCGCGGTTTGTCCCGGGCATGGGAAGCAGCATGCTGCGTGCCCAGAAGACATCTCGCACTGTCCTGCCTGCCACGGGGCTGCTTCTGAGCACGGAGGCACGCCTACAAGCCAGCTGAGATGGGCTTTGCCTAAGAGTCAGGGAAGTGGCGAGCGGAACAAGGGATGTGCTGCACAGCTTCCCTCGCAGGCAGATTCCCTCCTGGGGCGCTTACTTCTCTTGCCTTAGTGCCCTGCTTTGTTTGGAGGCTGTTTGCGGACAGCAGCACACACAGCGGGAAGGTGCGCGCTGGCCAGCTCCAAGTCTCGGTAGATGGAAGCACAAGCCAGGCACCTGCTCGCAGTTTGTCCCGGGCATGGGAAGCAGCATGCTGCGTGCCCAGAAGACATCTCGCACTGTCCTGCCTGCCACGGGGCTGCTTCTGAGCACGGAGGCACGCCTACAAGCCAGCTGAGATGGGCTTTGCCTAAGAGTCAGGGAAGTGGCGAGCGGAACAAGGGATGTGCTGCACAGCTTCCCTCGCAGGCAGATTCCCTCCTGGGGCGCTTACTTCTCTTGCCTTAGTGCCCTGCTTTGTTTGGAGGCTGTTTGCGGACAGCAGCACACACAGCGGGAAGGTGCGCGCTGGCCAGCTCCAAGTCTCGGCACATAGAAGCGCAAGCCAGGCACCTGCTCGCAGTTTGTCCCGGGCATGGGAAGCAGCATGCTGCGTGCCCAGAAGACATCCTGCACTGTCCTGCCTGCCATGGGGCTGCTTCTGAGCACGGAGGCACGCCTACAAGCCAGCTGAGATGGGCTTTGCCTAAGAGTCAGGGAAGTGGCGAGCAGAACAAGGGATGTGCTGCACAGCTTCCCTCGCAGGCAGATTCCCTCCTGGGGCGCTTACTTCTCTTGCCTTAGTGCCCTGCTTTGTTTGGAGGCTGTTTGCGGACAGCAGCACACACAGCGGGAAGGTGCGCGCTGGCCAGCTCCAAGTCTCGGCACATAGAAGGGCAAGCCAGGCACCTGCTCGCAGTTTGTCCCGGGCATGGGAAGCAGCATGCTGCGTGCCCAGAAGACATCCCGCACTGTCCTGCCTGCCACGGGGCTGCTTCTGAGCACGGAGGCACGCCTACAAGCCAGCTGAGATGGGCTTTGCCTAAGAGTCAGGGAAGTGGCGAGCGGAACAAGGGATGTGCTGCACAGCTTCCCTCGCAGGCAGATTCCCTCCTGGGGTGCTTACTTCTCTTGCCTTAGTGCCCTGCTTTGTTTGGAGGCTGTTTGCGGACAGCAGCACACACAGCGGGAAGGTGCGCGCTGGCCAGCTCCAAGTCTCGGTAGATGGAAGCACAAGCCAGGCACCTGCTCGGAGTTTTTCCCGGGCGTGGGAAGCAGCATGCTGTGTGCCCAGAAGACATCCCGCACTGTCCTGCCTGCCACGGGGCTGCTTCTGAGCACGGAGGCACGCCTACAAGCCAGCTGAGATGGGCTTTGCCTAAGAGTCAGGGAAGTGGCGAGCGGAACAAGGGATGTGCTGCACAGCTTCCCTCGCAGGCAGATTCCCTCCTGGGGCGCTTACTTCTCTTGCCTTAGTGCCCTGCTTTGTTTGGAGGCTGTTTGCGGAGAGCAGCACACACAGCGGGAAGGTGCGCGCTGGCCAGCTCCAAGTCTCGGCACATAGAAGCGCAAGCCAGGCACCTGCTCGCAGTTTGTCCCGGGCATGGGAAGCAGCATGCTGCGTGCCCAGAAGACATCCCGCACTGTCCTGCCTGCCACGGGGCTGCTTCTGAGCACGGAGGCACGCCTACAAGCCAGCTGAGATGGGCTTTGCCTAAGAGTCAGGGAAGTGGCGAGCGGAACAAGGGATGTGCTGCACAGCTTCCCTCGCAGGCAGATTCCCTCCTGGGGCTCTTAGTTCTCCTGCCTTAGTGCCCTGCTTTGTTTGGAGGCTGTTTGCGGACAGCAGCACACACTGCGGGAAGGTGCGCGCTGGCCAGCTCCAAGTCTCGGCAGATGGAAGCACAAGCGAGGCACCTGCTCGCAGTTTGTCCCGGGCATGGGAAGCAGTATGCTGCGTGCCCAGAGTACTTCTCGCACTGTCCTGCCTGCCATGGGGCTGCTTCTGAGCACGGAGGCACGCCTACAAGCCAGCTGAGATGGGCTTTGCCTAAGAGTCAGGGAAGTGGCGAGCGGAACAAGGGATGTGCTGCACAGCTTCCCTCGCAGGCAGATTCCCTCCTGGGGCTCTTAGTTCTCCTGCCTTAGTGCCCTGCTTTGTTTGGAGGCTGTTTGCGGACAGCAGCACACACTGCGGGAAGGTGCGCGCTGGCCAGCTCCAAGTCTCGGCAGATGGAAGCCCAAGCCAGGCACCTGCTCGCAGTTTGTCCCGGGCATGGGAAGCAGTATGCTGCGTGCCCAGAGTACTTCTCGCACTGTCCTGCCTGCCACGGGGCTGCTTCTGAGCACGGAGGCACGCCTACAAGCCAGCTGAGATGGGCTTTGCCTAAGAGTCAGGGAAGTGGCGAGCGGAACAAGGGATGTGCTGCACAGCTTCCCTCGCAGGCAGATTCCCTCCTGGGGCGCTTACTTCTCTTGCCTTAGTGCCCTGCTTTGTTTGGAGGCTGTTTGCGGACAGCAGCACACACAGCGGGAAGGTGCGCGCTGGCCAGCTCCAAGTCTCGGCACATAGAAGCGCAAGCCAGGCACCTGCTCGCAGTTTGTCCCGGGCGTGGGAAGCAGCATGCTGCGTGCCCAGAAGACATCCCGCACTGTCCTGCCTGCCACGGGGCTGCTTCTGAGCACGGAGGCACGCCTACAAGCCAGCTGAGATGGGCTTTGCCTAAGAGTCAGGAAAGTGGCGAGCGGAACAAGGGATGTGCTGCACAGCTTCCCTCGCAGGCAGATTCCCTCCTGGGGCGCTTACTTCTCTTGCCTTAGTGCCCTGCTTTGTTTGGAGGCTGTTTGCGGACAGCAGCACACACAGCGGGAAGGTGCGCGCTGGCCAGCTCCAAGTCTCGGCACATAGAAGCGCAAGCCAGGCACCTGCTCGCGGTTTGTCCCGGGCATGGGAAGCAGCATGCTGCGTGCCCAGAAGACATCCCGCACTGTCCTGCCTGCCACGGGGCTGCTTCTGAGCACGGAGGCACGCCTACAAGCCAGCTGAGATGGGCTTTGCCTAAGAGTCAGGGAAGTGGCGAGCGGAACAAGGGATGTGCTGCACAGCTTCCCTCGCAGGCAGATTCCCTCCTGGGGCGCTTACTTCTCTTGCCTTAGTGCCCTGCTTTGTTTGGAGGCTGTTTGCGGACAGCAGCACACACAGCGGGAAGGTGCGCGCTGGCCAGCTCCAAGTCTCGGCACATAGAAGCGCAAGCCAGGCACCAGCTCGCGGTTTGTCCCGGGCATGGGAAGCAGCATGCTGCGTGCCCAGAAGACATCTCGCACTGTCCTGCCTGCCACGGGGCTGCTTCTGAGCACGGAGGCACGCCTACAAGCCAGCTGAGATGGGCTTTGCCTAAGAGTCAGGGAAGTGGCGAGCGGAACAAGGGATGTGCTGCACAGCTTCCCTCGCAGGCAGATTCCCTCCTGGGGCGCTTACTTCTCTTGCCTTAGTGCCCTGCTTTGTTTGGAGGCTGTTTGCGGACAGCAGCACACACAGCGGGAAGGTGCGCGCTGGCCAGCTCCAAGTCTCGGTAGATGGAAGCACAAGCCAGGCACCTGCTCGCAGTTTGTCCCGGGCATGGGAAGCAGCATGCTGCGTGCCCAGAAGACATCTCGCACTGTCCTGCCTGCCACGGGGCTGCTTCTGAGCACGGAGGCACGCCTACAAGCCAGCTGAGATGGGCTTTGCCTAAGAGTCAGGGAAGTGGCGAGCGGAACAAGGGATGTGCTGCACAGCTTCCCTCGCAGGCAGATTCCCTCCTGGGGCGCTTACTTCTCTTGCCTTAGTGCCCTGCTTTGTTTGGAGGCTGTTTGCGGACAGCAGCACACACAGCGGGAAGGTGCGCGCTGGCCAGCTCCAAGTCTCGGCACATAGAAGCGCAAGCCAGGCACCTGCTCGCAGTTTGTCCCGGGCATGGGAAGCAGCATGCTGCGTGCCCAGAAGACATCCTGCACTGTCCTGCCTGCCATGGGGCTGCTTCTGAGCACGGAGGCACGCCTACAAGCCAGCTGAGATGGGCTTTGCCTAAGAGTCAGGGAAGTGGCGAGCAGAACAAGGGATGTGCTGCACAGCTTCCCTCGCAGGCAGATTCCCTCCTGGGGCGCTTACTTCTCTTGCCTTAGTGCCCTGCTTTGTTTGGAGGCTGTTTGCGGACAGCAGCACACACAGCGGGAAGGTGCGCGCTGGCCAGCTCCAAGTCTCGGCACATAGAAGGGCAAGCCAGGCACCTGCTCGCAGTTTGTCCCGGGCATGGGAAGCAGCATGCTGCGTGCCCAGAAGACATCCCGCACTGTCCTGCCTGCCACGGGGCTGCTTCTGAGCACGGAGGCACGCCTACAAGCCAGCTGAGATGGGCTTTGCCTAAGAGTCAGGGAAGTGGCGAGCGGAACAAGGGATGTGCTGCACAGCTTCCCTCGCAGGCAGATTCCCTCCTGGGGTGCTTACTTCTCTTGCCTTAGTGCCCTGCTTTGTTTGGAGGCTGTTTGCGGACAGCAGCACACACAGCGGGAAGGTGCGCGCTGGCCAGCTCCAAGTCTCGGTAGATGGAAGCACAAGCCAGGCACCTGCTCGGAGTTTTTCCCGGGCGTGGGAAGCAGCATGCTGTGTGCCCAGAAGACATCCCGCACTGTCCTGCCTGCCACGGGGCTGCTTCTGAGCACGGAGGCACGCCTACAAGCCAGCTGAGATGGGCTTTGCCTAAGAGTCAGGGAAGTGGCGAGCGGAACAAGGGATGTGCTGCACAGCTTCCCTCGCAGGCAGATTCCCTCCTGGGGCGCTTACTTCTCTTGCCTTAGTGCCCTGCTTTGTTTGGAGGCTGTTTGCGGAGAGCAGCACACACAGCGGGAAGGTGCGCGCTGGCCAGCTCCAAGTCTCGGCACATAGAAGCGCAAGCCAGGCACCTGCTCGCAGTTTGTCCCGGGCATGGGAAGCAGCATGCTGCGTGCCCAGAAGACATCCCGCACTGTCCTGCCTGCCACGGGGCTGCTTCTGAGCACGGAGGCACGCCTACAAGCCAGCTGAGATGGGCTTTGCCTAAGAGTCAGGGAAGTGGCGAGCGGAACAAGGGATGTGCTGCACAGCTTCCCTCGCAGGCAGATTCCCTCCTGGGGCTCTTAGTTCTCCTGCCTTAGTGCCCTGCTTTGTTTGGAGGCTGTTTGCGGACAGCAGCACACACTGCGGGAAGGTGCGCGCTGGCCAGCTCCAAGTCTCGGCAGATGGAAGCACAAGCGAGGCACCTGCTCGCAGTTTGTCCCGGGCATGGGAAGCAGTATGCTGCGTGCCCAGAGTACTTCTCGCACTGTCCTGCCTGCCATGGGGCTGCTTCTGAGCACGGAGGCACGCCTACAAGCCAGCTGAGATGGGCTTTGCCTAAGAGTCAGGGAAGTGGCGAGCGGAACAAGGGATGTGCTGCACAGCTTCCCTCGCAGGCAGATTCCCTCCTGGGGCTCTTAGTTCTCCTGCCTTAGTGCCCTGCTTTGTTTGGAGGCTGTTTGCGGACAGCAGCACACACTGCGGGAAGGTGCGCGCTGGCCAGCTCCAAGTCTCGGCAGATGGAAGCCCAAGCCAGGCACCTGCTCGCAGTTTGTCCCGGGCATGGGAAGCAGTATGCTGCGTGCCCAGAGTACTTCTCGCACTGTCCTGCCTGCCACGGGGCTGCTTCTGAGCACGGAGGCACGCCTACAAGCCAGCTGAGATGGGCTTTGCCTAAGAGTCAGGGAAGTGGCGAGCGGAACAAGGGATGTGCTGCACAGCTTCCCTCGCAGGCAGATTCCCTCCTGGGGCGCTTACTTCTCTTGCCTTAGTGCCCTGCTTTGTTTGGAGGCTGTTTGCGGACAGCAGCACACACAGCGGGAAGGTGCGCGCTGGCCAGCTCCAAGTCTCGGCACATAGAAGCGCAAGCCAGGCACCTGCTCGCAGTTTGTCCCGGGCATGGGAAGCAGCATGCTGCGTGCCCAGAAGACATCCCGCACTGTCCTGCCTGCCACGGGGCTGCTTCTGAGCACGGAGGCACGCCTACAAGCCAGCTGAGATGGGCTTTGCCTAAGAGTCAGGGAAGTGGCGAGCGGAACAAGGGATGTGCTGCACAGCTTCCCTCGCAGGCAGATTCCCTCCTGGGGTGCTTACTTCTCTTGCCTTAGTGCCCTGCTTTGTTTGGAGGCTGTTTGCAGACAGCAGCACACACAGCGGGAAGGTGCGCGCTGGCCAGCTCCAAGTCTCGGTAGATGGAAGCACAAGCCAGGCACCTGCTCGGAGTTTGTCCCGGGCGTGGGAAGCAGCATGCTGCGTTCCCAGAGTACTTCTCGCACTGTCCTGCCTGCCACGGGGCTGCTTCTGAGCACGGAGGCACGCCTACAAGCCAGCTGAGATGGGCTTTGCCTAAGAGTCAGGGAAGTGGCGAGCGGAACAAGGGATGTGCTGCACAGCTTCCCTCGCAGGCAGATTCCCTCCTGGGGCGCTTACTTCTCTTGCCTTAGTGCCCTGCTTTGTTTGGAGGCTGTTTGCGGAGAGCAGCACACACAGCGGGAAGGTGCGCGCTGGCCAGCTCCAAGTCTCGGCACATAGAAGCGCAAGCCAGGCACCTGCTCGCAGTTTGTCCCGGGCATGGGAAGCAGCATGCTGCGTGCCCAGAAAACATCCCGCACTGTCCTGCCTGCCACGGGGCTGCTTCTGAGCACGGAGGCACGCCTACAAGCCAGCTGAGATGGGCTTTGCCTAAGAGTGAGGGAAGTGGCGAGCGGAACAA
The DNA here is from genome assembly GCF_028389875.1 of Rhea pennata. Classification (NCBI taxonomy): domain Eukaryota; kingdom Metazoa; phylum Chordata; class Aves; order Rheiformes; family Rheidae; genus Rhea; species Rhea pennata. Next base: position 12,715 of record NW_026907648.1, on the reverse strand, counting down.
GGGATGTGCTGCACAGCTTCCCTCGCAGGCAGATTCCCTCCTGGGGCTCTTAGTTCTCCTGCCTTAGTGCCCTGCTTTGTTTGGAGGCTGTTTGCGGACAGCAGCACACACTGCGGGAAGGTGCGCGCTGGCCAGCTCCAAGTCTCGGCACATAGAAGCGCAAGCGAGGCACCTGCTCGCAGTTTGTCCCGGGCATGGGAAGCAGCATGCTGCGTGCCCAGAAGACATCCCGCACTGTCCTGCCTGCCACGGGGCTGCTTCTGAGCACGGAGGCACGCCTACAAGCCAGCTGAGATGGGCTTTGCCTAAGAGTCAGGGAAGTGGCGAGCGGAACAAGGGATGTGCTGCACAGCTTCCCTCGCAGGCAGATTCCCTCCTGGGGCTCTTAGTTCTCCTGCCTTAGTGCCCTGCTTTGTTTGGAGGCTGTTTGCGGAGAGCAGCACACACAGCGGGAAGGTGCGCGCTGGCCAGGTCCAAGTCTCGGCAGATGGAAGCACAAGCCAGGCACCTGCTCGCAGTTTGTCCCGGGCATGGGAAGCAGTATGCTGCGTGCCCAGAGTACTTCTCGCACTGTCCTGCCTGCCACGGGGCTGCTTCTGAGCACGGAGGCACGCCTACAAGCCAGCTGAGATGGGCTTTGCCTAAGAGTCAGGGAAGTGGCGAGCGGAACAAGGGATGTGCTGCACAGCTTCCCTCGCAGGCAGATTCCCTCCTGGGGCTCTTAGTTCTCCTGCCATAGTGCCCTGCTTTGTTTGGAGGCTGTTTGCGGACAGCAGCACACACTGCGGGAAGGTGCGCGCTGGCCAGCTCCAAGTCTCGGCAGATGGAAGCCCAAGCCAGGCACCTGCTCGCAGTTTGTCCCGGGCATGGGAAGCAGTATGCTGCGTGCCCAGAGTACTTCTCGCACTGTCCTGCCTGCCATGGGGCTGCTTCTGAGCACGGAGGCACGCCTACAAGCCAGCTGAGATGGGCTTTGCCTAAGAGTCAGGGAAGTGGCGAGCGGAACAAGGGATGTGCTGCACAGCTTCCCTCGCAGGCAGATTCCCTCCTGGGGCGCTTACTTCTCTTGCCTTAGTGCCCTGCTTTGTTTGGAGGCTGTTTGCGGACAGCAGCACACACAGCGGGAAGGTGCGCGCTGGCCAGCTCCAAGTCTCGGCACATAGAAGCGCAAGCCAGGCACCTGCTCGCAGTTTGTCCCGGGCATGGGAAGCAGCATGCTGCGTGCCCAGAAGACATCCCGCACTGTCCTGCCTGCCACGGGGCTGCTTCTGAGCACGGAGGCACGCCTACAAGCCAGCTGAGATGGGCTTTGCCTAAGAGTCAGGGAAGTGGCGAGCGGAACAAGGGATGTGCTGCACAGCTTCCCTCGCAGGCAGATTCCCTCCTGGGGCGCTTACTTCTCTTGCCTTAGTGCCCTGCTTTGTTTGGAGGCTGTTTGCGGACAGCAGCACACACAGCGGGAAGGTGCGCGCTGGCCAGCTCCAAGTCTCGGCACATAGAAGGGCAAGCCAGGCACCTGCTCGCAGTTTTTCCCGGGCGTGGGAAGCAGCATGCTGTGTGCCCAGAAGACATCCCGCACTGTCCTGCCTGCCACGGGGCTGCTTCTGAGCACGGAGGCACGCCTACAAGCCAGCTGAGATGGGCTTTGCCTAAGAGTCAGGGAAGTGGCGAGCGGAACAAGGGATGTGCTGCACAGCTTCCCTCGCAGGCAGATTCCCTCCTGGGGCGCTTACTTCTCTTGCCTTAGTGCCCTGCTTTGTTTGGAGGCTGTTTGCGGACAGCAGCACACACAGCGGGAAGGTGCGCGCTGGCCAGCTCCAAGTCTCGGCACATAGAAGCGCAAGCCAGGCACCTGCTCGCAGTTTGTCCCGGGCATGGGAAGCAGCATGCTGCGTGCCCAGAAGACATCCCGCACTGTCCTGCCTGCCACGGGGCTGCTTCTGAGCACGGAGGCACGCCTACAAGCCAGCTGAGATGGGCTTTGCCTAAGAGTCAGGGAAGTGGCGAGCGGAACAAGGGATGTGCTGCACAGCTTCCCTCGCAGGCAGATTCCCTCCTGGGGCGCTTACTTCTCTTGCCTTAGTGCCCTGCTTTGTTTGGAGGCTGTTTGCGGACAGCAGCACACACTGCGGGAAGGTGCGCGCTGGCCAGCTCCAAGTCTCGGCACATAGAAGCGCAAGCCAGGCACCTGCTCGCAGTTTGTCCCGGGCGTGGGAAGCAGCATGCTGCGTGCCCAGAAGACATCCCGCACTGTCCTGCCTGCCACGGGGCTGCTTCTGAGCACGGAGGCACGCCTACAAGCCAGCTGAGATGGGCTTTGCCTAAGAGTGAGGGAAGTGGCGAGCGGAACAAGGGATGTGCTGCACAGCTTCCCTCGCAGGCAGATTCCCTCCTGGGGCTCTTAGTTCTCCTGCCTTAGTGCCCTGCTTTGTTTGGAGGCTGTTTGCGGAGAGCAGCACACACAGCGGGAAGGTGCGCGCTGGCCAGCTCCAAGTCTCGGCAGATGGAAGCACAAGCGAGGCACCTGCTCGCAGTTTGTCCCGGGCATGGGAAGCAGTATGCTGCGTGCCCAGAGTACTTCTCGCACTGTCCTGCCTGCCACGGGGCTGCTTCTGAGCACGGAGGCACGCCTACAAGCCAGCTGAGATGGGCTTTGCCTAAGAGTCAGGGAAGTGGCGAGCGGAACAAGGGATGTGCTGCACAGCTTCCCTCGCAGGCAGATTCCCTCCTGGGGCTCTTAGTTCTCCTGCCTTAGTGCCCTGCTTTGTTTGGAGGCTGTTTGCGGACAGCAGCACACACTGCGGGAAGGTGCGCGCTGGCCAGCTCCAAGTCTCGGCAGATGGAAGCGCAAGCCAGGCACCTGCTCGCAGTTTGTCCCGGGCGTGGGAAGCAGCATGCTGCGTGCCCAGAAGACATCCCGCACTGTCCTGCCTGCCACGGGGCTGCTTCTGAGCACGGAGGCACGCCTACAAGCCAGCTGAGATGGGCTTTGCCTAAGAGTCAGGGAAGTGGCGAGCGGAACAAGGGATGTGCTGCACAGCTTCCCTCGCAGGCAGATTCCCTCCTGGGGCGCTTACTTCTCTTGCCTTAGTGCCCTGCTTTGTTTGGAGGCTGTTTGCGGACAGCAGCACACACAGCGGGAAGGTGCGCGCTGGCCAGCTCCAAGTCTCGGCACATAGAAGCGCAAGCCAGGCACCTGCTCGCAGTTTGTCCCGGGCGTGGGAAGCAGCATGCTGCGTGCCCAGAAGACATCCCGCACTGTCCTGCCTGCCACGGGGCTGCTTCTGAGCACAGAGGCACGCCTACAAGCCAGCTGAGATGGGCTTTGCCTAAGAGTCAGGGAAGTGGCGAGCGGAACAAGGGATGTGCTGCACAGCTTCCCTCGCAGGCAGATTCCCTCCTGGGGCTCTTAGTTCTCTTGCCTTAGTGCCCTGCTTTGTTTGGAGGCTGTTTGCGGACAGCAGCACACACAGCGGGAAGGTGCGCGCTGGCCAGCTCCAAGTCTCGGCACATAGAAGCGCAAGCCAGGCACCTGCTCGCAGTTTGTCCCGGGCATGGGAAGCAGCATGCTGCGTGCCCAGAAGACATCCCGCACTGTCCTGCCTGCCACGGGGCTGCTTCTGAGCACAGAGGCACGCCTACAAGCCAGCTGAGATGGGCTTTGCCTAAGAGTCAGGGAAGTGGCGAGCGGAACAAGGGATGTGCTGCACAGCTTCCCTCGCAGGCAGATTCCCTCCTGGGGCTCTTAGTTCTCTTGCCTTAGTGCCCTGCTTTGTTTGGAGGCTGTTTGCGGACAGCAGCGCACACAGCGGGAAGGTGCGCGCTGGCCAGCTCCAAGTCTCGGCACATAGAAGCGCAAGCCAGGCACCTGCTCGCAGTTTGTCCCGGGCGTGGGAAGCAGCATGCTGCGTGCCCAGAAGACATCCCGCACTGTCCTGCCTGCCACGGGGCTGCTTCTGAGCACGGAGGCACGCCTACAAGCCAGCTGAGATGGGCTTTGCCTAAGAGTCAGGGAAGTGGCGAGCGGAACAAGGGATGTGCTGCACAGCTTCCCTCGCAGGCAGATTCCCTCCTGGGGCGCTTACTTCTCTTGCCTTAGTGCCCTGCTTTGTTTGGAGGCTGTTTGCGGACAGCAGCACACACAGCGGGAAGGTGCGCGCTGGCCAGCTCCAAGTCTCGGCACATAGAAGCGCAAGCGAGGCACCTGCTCGCGGTTTGTCCCGGGCATGGGAAGCAGTATGCTGCATGCCCAGAGTACTTCTCGCACTGTCCTGCCTGCCACGGGGCTGCTTCTGAGCACGGAGGCACGCCTACAAGCCAGCTGAGATGGGCTTTGCCTAAGAGTCAGGGAAGTGGCGAGCGGAACAAGGGATGTGCTGCACAGGTTCCCTCGCAGGCAGATTCCCTCCTGGGGCGCTTACTTCTCTTGCCTTAGTGCCCTGCTTTGTTTGGAGGCTGTTTGCGGACAGCAGCGCACACAGCGGGAAGGTGCGCGCTGGCCAGCTCCAAGTCTCGGCACATAGAAGCACAAGCCAGGCACCTGCTCGCAGTTTGTCCCGGGCGTGGGAAGCAGCATGCTGTGTGCCCAGAAGACATCCCGCACTGTCCTGCCTGCCACGGGGCTGCTTCTGAGCACGGAGGCACGCCTACAAGCCAGCTGAGATGGGCTTTGCCTAAGAGTCAGGGAAGTGGCGAGCGGAACAAGGGATGTGCTGCACAGCTTCCCTCGCAGGCAGATTCCCTCCTGGGGCGCTTACTTCTCTTGCCTTAGTGCCCTGCTTTGTTTGGAGGCTGTTTGCGGACAGCAGCACACACAGCGGGAAGGTGCACGCTGGCCAGCTCCAAGTCTCGGCACATAGAAGCGCAAGCGAGGCACCTGCTCGCGGTTTGTCCCGGGCATGGGAAGCAGTATGCTGCGTGCCCAGAGTACTTCTCGCACTGTCCTGCCTGCCACGGGGCTGCTTCTGAGCACGGAGGCACGCCTACAAGCCAGCTGAGATGGGCTTTGCCTAAGAGTCAGGGAAGTGGCGAGCGGAACAAGGGATGTGCTGCACAGGTTCCCTCGCAGGCAGATTCCCTCCTGGGGTGCTTACTTCTCTTGCCTTAGTGCCCTGCTTTGTTTGGAGGCTGTTTGCGGACAGCAGCACACACAGCGGGAAGGTGCGCGCTGGCCAGCTCCAAGTCTCGGCACATAGAAGCGCAAGCCAGGCACCTGCTCGCAGTTTGTCCCGGGCGTGGGAAGCAGCATGCTGCGTGCCCAGAAGACATCCCGCACTGTCCTGCCTGCCACGGGGCTGCTTCTGAGCACGGAGGCACGCCTACAAGCCAGCTGAGATGGGCTTTGCCTAAGAGTCAGGGAAGTGGCGAGCGGAACAAGGGATGTGCTGCACAGGTTCCCTCGCAGGCAGATTCCCTCCTGGGGCTCTTAGTTCTCCTGCCTTAGTGCCCTGCTTTGTTTGGAGGCTGTTTGCGGACAGCAGCACACACTGCGGGAAGGTGCGCGCTGGCCAGCTCCAAGTCTCGGCACATAGAAGCGCAAGCGAGGCACCTGCTCGGAGTTTGTCCCGGGCATGGGAAGCAGCATGCTGCGTGCCCAGAAGACATCCCGCACTGTCCTGCCTGCCACGGGGCTGCTTCTGAGCACGGAGGCACGCCTACAAGCCAGCTGAGATGGGCTTTGCCTAAGAGTCAGGGAAGTGGCGAGCGGAACAAGGGATGTGCTGCACAGCTTCCCTCGCAGGCAGATTCCCTCCTGGGGCGCTTACTTCTCTTGCCTTAGTGCCCTGCTTTGTTTGGAGGCTGTTTGCGGACAGCAGCACACACAGCGGGAAGGTGCGCGCTGGCCAGCTCCAAGTCTCGGCACATAGAAGCGCAAGCCAGGCACCTGCTCGCAGTTTGTCCCGGGCATGGGAAGCAGCATGCTGCGTGCCCAGAAGACATCCCGCACTGTCCTGCCTGCCACGGGGCTGCTTCTGAGCACAGAGGCACGCCTACAAGCCAGCTGAGATGGGCTTTGCCTAAGAGTCAGGGAAGTGGCGAGCGGAACAAGGGATGTGCTGCACAGCTTCCCTCGCAGGCAGATTCCCTCCTGGGGCTCTTAGTTCTCCTGCCTTAGTGCCCTGCTTTGTTTGGAGGCTGTTTGCGGACAGCAGCACACACTGCGGGAAGGTGCGCGCTGGCCAGCTCCAAGTCTCGGCACATAGAAGCGCAAGCCAGGCACCTGCTCGCAGTTTGTCCCGGGCGTGGGAAGCAGCATGCTGCGTGCCCAGAAGACATCCCGCACTGTCCTGCCTGCCACGGGGCTGCTTCTGAGCACAGAGGCACGCCTACAAGCCAGCTGAGATGGGCTTTGCCTAAGAGTCAGGGAAGTGGCGAGCGGAACAAGGGATGTGCTGCACAGCTTCCCTCGCAGGCAGATTCCCTCCTGGGGCTCTTAGTTCTCCTGCCTTAGTGCCCTGCTTTGTTTGGAGGCTGTTTGCGGACAGCAGCACACACAGCGGGAAGGTGCGCGCTGGCCAGCTCCAAGTCTCGGCACATAGAAGCGCAAGCCAGGCACCTGCTCGCAGTTTGTCCCGGGCATGGGAAGCAGCATGCTGCGTGCCCAGAAGACATCCCGCACTGTCCTGCCTGCCACGGGGCTGCTTCTGAGCACGGAGGCACGCCTACAAGCCAGCTGAGATGGGCTTTGCCTAAGAGTCAGGGAAGTGGCGAGCGGAACAAGGGATGTGCTGCACAGCTTCCCTCGCAGGCAGATTCCCTCCTGGGGCGCTTACTTCTCTTGCCTTAGTGCCCTGCTTTGTTTGGAGGCTGTTTGCGGACAGCAGCACACACTGCGGGAAGGTGCGCGCTGGCCAGCTCCAAGTCTCGGCACATAGAAGCGCAAGCCAGGCACCTGCTCGCAGTTTGTCCCGGGCGTGGGAAGCAGCATGCTGCGTGCCCAGAAGACATCCCGCACTGTCCTGCCTGCCACGGGGCTGCTTCTGAGCACGGAGGCACGCCTACAAGCCAGCTGAGATGGGCTTTGCCTAAGAGTGAGGGAAGTGGCGAGCGGAACAAGGGATGTGCTGCACAGCTTCCCTCGCAGGCAGATTCCCTCCTGGGGCTCTTAGTTCTCCTGCCTTAGTGCCCTGCTTTGTTTGGAGGCTGTTTGCGGAGAGCAGCACACACAGCGGGAAGGTGCGCGCTGGCCAGCTCCAAGTCTCGGCAGATGGAAGCACAAGCGAGGCACCTGCTCGCAGTTTGTCCCGGGCATGGGAAGCAGTATGCTGCGTGCCCAGAGTACTTCTCGCACTGTCCTGCCTGCCACGGGGCTGCTTCTGAGCACGGAGGCACGCCTACAAGCCAGCTGAGATGGGCTTTGCCTAAGAGTCAGGGAAGTGGCGAGCGGAACAAGGGATGTGCTGCACAGCTTCCCTCGCAGGCAGATTCCCTCCTGGGGCTCTTAGTTCTCCTGCCTTAGTGCCCTGCTTTGTTTGGAGGCTGTTTGCGGACAGCAGCACACACTGCGGGAAGGTGCGCGCTGGCCAGCTCCAAGTCTCGGCAGATGGAAGCCCAAGCCAGGCACCTGCTCGCAGTTTGTCCCGGGCGTGGGAAGCAGCATGCTGCGTGCCCAGAAGACATCCCGCACTGTCCTGCCTGCCACGGGGCTGCTTCTGAGCACGGAGGCACGCCTACAAGCCAGCTGAGATGGGCTTTGCCTAAGAGTCAGGGAAGTGGCGAGCGGAACAAGGGATGTGCTGCACAGCTTCCCTCGCAGGCAGATTCCCTCCTGGGGCGCTTACTTCTCTTGCCTTAGTGCCCTGCTTTGTTTGGAGGCTGTTTGCGGACAGCAGCACACACAGCGGGAAGGTGCGCGCTGGCCAGCTCCAAGTCTCGGCACATAGAAGCGCAAGCCAGGCACCTGCTCGCAGTTTGTCCCGGGCGTGGGAAGCAGCATGCTGCGTGCCCAGAAGACATCCCGCACTGTCCTGCCTGCCACGGGGCTGCTTCTGAGCACAGAGGCACGCCTACAAGCCAGCTGAGATGGGCTTTGCCTAAGAGTCAGGGAAGTGGCGAGCGGAACAAGGGATGTGCTGCACAGCTTCCCTCGCAGGCAGATTCCCTCCTGGGGCTCTTAGTTCTCTTGCCTTAGTGCCCTGCTTTGTTTGGAGGCTGTTTGCGGACAGCAGCACACACAGCGGGAAGGTGCGCGCTGGCCAGCTCCAAGTCTCGGCACATAGAAGCGCAAGCCAGGCACCTGCTCGCAGTTTGTCCCGGGCATGGGAAGCAGCATGCTGCGTGCCCAGAAGACATCCCGCACTGTCCTGCCTGCCACGGGGCTGCTTCTGAGCACAGAGGCACGCCTACAAGCCAGCTGAGATGGGCTTTGCCTAAGAGTCAGGGAAGTGGCGAGCGGAACAAGGGATGTGCTGCACAGCTTCCCTCGCAGGCAGATTCCCTCCTGGGGCTCTTAGTTCTCTTGCCTTAGTGCCCTGCTTTGTTTGGAGGCTGTTTGCGGACAGCAGCGCACACAGCGGGAAGGTGCGCGCTGGCCAGCTCCAAGTCTCGGCACATAGAAGCGCAAGCCAGGCACCTGCTCGCAGTTTGTCCCGGGCGTGGGAAGCAGCATGCTGCGTGCCCAGAAGACATCCCGCACTGTCCTGCCTGCCACGGGGCTGCTTCTGAGCACGGAGGCACGCCTACAAGCCAGCTGAGATGGGCTTTGCCTAAGAGTCAGGGAAGTGGCGAGCGGAACAAGGGATGTGCTGCACAGCTTCCCTCGCAGGCAGATTCCCTCCTGGGGCGCTTACTTCTCTTGCCTTAGTGCCCTGCTTTGTTTGGAGGCTGTTTGCGGACAGCAGCACACACAGCGGGAAGGTGCGCGCTGGCCAGCTCCAAGTCTCGGCACATAGAAGCGCAAGCGAGGCACCTGCTCGCGGTTTGTCCCGGGCATGGGAAGCAGTATGCTGCATGCCCAGAGTACTTCTCGCACTGTCCTGCCTGCCACGGGGCTGCTTCTGAGCACGGAGGCACGCCTACAAGCCAGCTGAGATGGGCTTTGCCTAAGAGTCAGGGAAGTGGCGAGCGGAACAAGGGATGTGCTGCACAGGTTCCCTCGCAGGCAGATTCCCTCCTGGGGCGCTTACTTCTCTTGCCTTAGTGCCCTGCTTTGTTTGGAGGCTGTTTGCGGACAGCAGCGCACACAGCGGGAAGGTGCGCGCTGGCCAGCTCCAAGTCTCGGCACATAGAAGCACAAGCCAGGCACCTGCTCGCAGTTTGTCCCGGGCGTGGGAAGCAGCATGCTGTGTGCCCAGAAGACATCCCGCACTGTCCTGCCTGCCACGGGGCTGCTTCTGAGCACGGAGGCACGCCTACAAGCCAGCTGAGATGGGCTTTGCCTAAGAGTCAGGGAAGTGGCGAGCGGAACAAGGGATGTGCTGCACAGCTTCCCTCGCAGGCAGATTCCCTCCTGGGGCGCTTACTTCTCTTGCCTTAGTGCCCTGCTTTGTTTGGAGGCTGTTTGCGGACAGCAGCACACACAGCGGGAAGGTGCGCGCTGGCCAGCTCCAAGTCTCGGCACATAGAAGCGCAAGCGAGGCACCTGCTCGCGGTTTGTCCCGGGCATGGGAAGCAGTATGCTGCGTGCCCAGAGTACTTCTCGCACTGTCCTGCCTGCCACGGGGCTGCTTCTGAGCACGGAGGCACGCCTACAAGCCAGCTGAGATGGGCTTTGCCTAAGAGTCAGGGAAGTGGCGAGCGGAACAAGGGATGTGCTGCACAGGTTCCCTCGCAGGCAGATTCCCTCCTGGGGTGCTTACTTCTCTTGCCTTAGTGCCCTGCTTTGTTTGGAGGCTGTTTGCGGACAGCAGCACACACAGCGGGAAGGTGCGCGCTGGCCAGCTCCAAGTCTCGGCACATAGAAGCGCAAGCCAGGCACCTGCTCGCAGTTTGTCCCGGGCGTGGGAAGCAGCATGCTGCGTGCCCAGAAGACATCCCGCACTGTCCTGCCTGCCACGGGGCTGCTTCTGAGCACGGAGGCACGCCTACAAGCCAGCTGAGATGGGCTTTGCCTAAGAGTCAGGGAAGTGGCGAGCGGAACAAGGGATGTGCTGCACAGGTTCCCTCGCAGGCAGATTCCCTCCTGGGGCTCTTAGTTCTCCTGCCTTAGTGCCCTGCTTTGTTTGGAGGCTGTTTGCGGACAGCAGCACACACTGCGGGAAGGTGCGCGCTGGCCAGCTCCAAGTCTCGGCACATAGAAGCGCAAGCGAGGCACCTGCTCGGAGTTTGTCCCGGGCATGGGAAGCAGCATGCTGCGTGCCCAGAAGACATCCCGCACTGTCCTGCCTGCCACGGGGCTGCTTCTGAGCACGGAGGCACGCCTACAAGCCAGCTGAGATGGGCTTTGCCTAAGAGTCAGGGAAGTGGCGAGCGGAACAAGGGATGTGCTGCACAGCTTCCCTCGCAGGCAGATTCCCTCCTGGGGCGCTTACTTCTCTTGCCTTAGTGCCCTGCTTTGTTTGGAGGCTGTTTGCGGACAGCAGCACACACAGCGGGAAGGTGCGCGCTGGCCAGCTCCAAGTCTCGGCACATAGAAGCGCAAGCCAGGCACCTGCTCGCAGTTTGTCCCGGGCATGGGAAGCAGCATGCTGCGTGCCCAGAAGACATCCCGCACTGTCCTGTCTGCCACGGGGCTGCTTCTGAGCACAGAGGCACGCCTACAAGCCAGCTGAGATGGGCTTTGCCTAAGAGTCAGGGAAGTGGCGAGCGGAACAAGGGATGTGCTGCACAGCTTCCCTCGCAGGCAGATTCCCTCCTGGGGCTCTTAGTTCTCCTGCCTTAGTGCCCTGCTTTGTTTGGAGGCTGTTTGCGGACAGCAGCACACACTGCGGGAAGGTGCGCGCTGGCCAGCTCCAAGTCTCGGCACATAGAAGCGCAAGCCAGGCACCTGCTCGCAGTTTGTCCCGGGCGTGGGAAGCAGCATGCTGCGTGCCCAGAAGACATCCCGCACTGTCCTGCCTGCCACGGGGCTGCTTCTGAGCACAGAGGCACGCCTACAAGCCAGCTGAGATGGGCTTTGCCTAAGAGTCAGGGAAGTGGCGAGCGGAACAAGGGATGTGCTGCACAGCTTCCCTCGCAGGCAGATTCCCTCCTGGGGCTCTTAGTTCTCCTGCCTTAGTGCCCTGCTTTGTTTGGAGGCTGTTTGCGGACAGCAGCACACACAGCGGGAAGGTGCGCGCTGGCCAGCTCCAAGTCTCGGCACATAGAAGCGCAAGCCAGGCACCTGCTCGCAGTTTGTCCCGGGCATGGGAAGCAGCATGCTGCGTGCCCAGAAGACATCCCGCACTGTCCTGCCTGCCACGGGGCTGCTTCTGAGCACGGAGGCACGCCTACAAGCCAGCTGAGATGGGCTTTGCCTAAGAGTCAGGGAAGTGGCGAGCGGAACAAGGGATGTGCTGCACAGGTTCCCTCGCAGGCAGATTCCCTCCTGGGGCGCTTACTTCTCTTGCCTTAGTGCCCTGCTTTGTTTGGAGGCTGTTTGCGGACAGCAGCGCACACAGCGGGAAGGTGCGCGCTGGCCAGCTCCAAGTCTCGGCACATAGAAGCACAAGCCAGGCACCTGCTCGCAGTTTGTCCCGGGCGTGGGAAGCAGCATGCTGTGTGCCCAGAAGACATCCCGCACTGTCCTGCCTGCCACGGGGCTGCTTCTGAGCACGGAGGCACGCCTACAAGCCAGCTGAGATGGGCTTTGCCTAAGAGTCAGGGAAGTGGCGAGCGGAACAAGGGATGTGCTGCACAGCTTCCCTCGCAGGCAGATTCCCTCCTGGGGCGCTTACTTCTCTTGCCTTAGTGCCCTGCTTTGTTTGGAGGCTGTTTGCGGACAGCAGCACACACAGCGGGAAGGTGCACGCTGGCCAGCTCCAAGTCTCGGCACATAGAAGCGCAAGCGAGGCACGTGCTCGCGGTTTGTCCCGGGCATGGGAAGCAGTATGCTGCGTGCCCAGAGTACTTCTCGCACTGTCCTGCCTGCCACGGGGCTGCTTCTGAGCACGGAGGCACGCCTACAAGCCAGCTGAGATGGGCTTTGCCTAAGAGTCAGGGAAGTGGCGAGCGGAACAAGGGATGTGCTGCACAGGTTCCCTCGCAGGCAGATTCCCTCCTGGGTGCTTACTTCTCTTGCCTTAGTGCCCTGCTTTGTTTGGAGGCTGTTTGCGGACAGCAGCACACACAGCGGGAAGGTGCGCGCTGGCCAGCTCCAAGTCTCGGCACATAGAAGCGCAAGCCAGGCACCTGCTCGCAGTTTGTCCCGGGCGTGGGAAGCAGCATGCTGCGTGCCCAGAAGACATCCCGCACTGTCCTGCCTGCCACGGGGCTGCTTCTGAGCACGGAGGCACGCCTACAAGCCAGCTGAGATGGGCTTTGCCTAAGAGTCAGGGAAGTGGCGAGCGGAACAAGGGATGTGCTGCACAGCTTCCCTCGCAGGCAGATTCCCTCCTGGGGCTCTTAGTTCTCCTGCCTTAGTGCCCTGCTTTGTTTGGAGGCTGTTTGCGGACAGCAGCACACACTGCGGGAAGGTGCGCGCTGGCCAGCTCCAAGTCTCGGCACATAGAAGCGCAAGCGAGGCACCTGCTCGCAGTTTGTCCCGGGCATGGGAAGCAGCATGCTGCGTGCCCAGAAGACATCCCGCACTGTCCTGCCTGCCACGGGGCTGCTTCTGAGCACGGAGGCACGCCTACAA
>NW_026907647.1:0-42177 GCF_028389875.1 Rhea pennata | reverse complement strand
CACGACAACAGTAAGGAACGTCATCACGGGGGCCCACCACCATGACAGTGAGGAACATCCTCCATAGAAGACCACCACGACAACAGTAAGGAACGTCATCACGGAGGGCCACCACCGTGGCAGTGAGGAACATCATCATGGAAGACCACCACGACAACAGTAAGGAACGTCATCATGGGGCCCACCACCATGACAGTGAGGAACATCCCCATAGAAGACCACCACGACAACAGTAGGAACGTCATCATGGAGGGCCACCACTGTGGCAGTGAGGAACATCATCATGGAAGACCACCATGGCAACAGTAAGGAACGTCATCATGGAGGGCCACCATGACAACAATAAGGAACATCATCACGGAGGCCCACCACGACAACAGTAAGGAACGTCACCATGGAGGCCCACCACCATGGCGGTGAGGAACGTCATCACGGAGGCCCACCATGACAACAGTAAGGAACGTCATCATGGAGGCCCACCACGACAACGATAAGGAACGTCATCACGGAGGCCCACCATGACAACAGTAAGGAACGTCATCATGGGGGCCCACCACCACCACCACCACCACCACGGCGACGCGGCGGCGGCGGCCGGAGGCGGCTTTGGGGCGGGCGCGGCGGCCCCGTACTCACGCCTGGAAGCAGGTGGGCGGCGGTGAGGACCCAGCGCGGGGCGACGAGCGAGGCGCCGCAGACGTGGCGGCCGCGCCGGAGCAGGCTGCCCTGCCAGGGCCACTCGCCCGCGCCGCGTCCTCGCCGCCCACGTTGCGCGTCAGGCCGGGCCGGGGCGCGGGCGGCCGCAGCCTGCGCGGGGGGGGGGGGGGACACGGGACATGGGGGGGGGGACACAGGGGAGGGGGGGACATGGGGGGACACGGGGGAATGGGGAGGGGACAGGGGGACACAGGGGGATGTGGGAGGACATGGGAGGACACGTGGACATGGGGGGGACACAGGGACATGGGGACACAAGGGGATGTGGGGGGACAGGGGGGACACGGGGGGACATGGGGGGACACGGGGGGGACATGGGGACACAGGGGGACACGGGGCCACGGGGGGACATGGGGACATGGGGGAGAGGTGGGGACATGGGGGGACACAGGGGGACATGGGGACACGGGGACATGGGGGGGACATGGGGGGGACACGGGGGGACACGGGGGGACACGGGGACATGGGGGGACATGGGGACACGGGGGACATGGGGACATGGGGGAGAGGTGGGGACATGGGGGACACAGGGGGACATGGGGGGGCACGGGGACAGGGGGAGACGGGGGGGACATGGGGACACGGGGGGACACGGGGACATGGGGGGACACGGGGACATGGGGGACACGGGGGACACAGGGGGGCATGGGACAGGGGGGACATGGGGGGACACGGGAAGGGGGGAGACACAGGGGGACACGGGTGTCACACGGGGCCACGGAGGGGGGGCCACGGGCGTCACCCGGGGACATGGGGGCACGGGGGGGTCACGGCGGGTCACCATGGGGGGGGGGCCACGGGTGTCACCCGGGGACATGGGGGTGGGGGGGGACATGGGGGCACGTGGGGGGTCCCAGGGGTCGCGGGGGGTCACCGGGGGGAGGGACACGGGTGTCACCCAGGGACATGGGGGTGGGGGGGGGACATGGGGGCACGTGGGGGGTCCGGGGGGGTCCCGGGGTCGCGAGGGGGCACCGGGGGGGAACGTGGGGGGTCCGGGGGATCACAGGGGTCATGGCGGGACACGGGGGTGTCACAGGGGTCGTGGGGGGGTCACGGGGGCACGTGGGGGGTCCCGGGGGGGTCTGGAGGGTCACAGGGGCATGAGGGGTCACAGGGGGTCACAGGGGTCATGGGGGGGATGTGAGGGGTCCCAGGGGGTCCCGGGGGTCCCAGGGGTCGTGGGGGGTCCAGGGGACACGGGGGGTCAGAGGGGGCCATGGGGGGATGTGGGGGGTCCCGGGGGGGGTTACAGGGGTCCCGGGGGGACACGGGGGGCCCAGGGGGTCGCGGGGGGGTTACAGGGGTCCCGGGGGTCCTAGGGTCACAGGTGTTACGGGGGGTCACAGGGGGCACAGGGGAACATGGGGGGTCCCGGGGGTGTCCTGGGGTCGTGGGGGTCACTGGGGGTCCCGGGGGTCACAGGGGTCGCAGGGGGTCCCGGGGGGGTCACAGGGGTCGCGGGGGGGGTCGCAGCTCTCACCCAGCTCCGACCGTGTCAGCTCCAGCCCGACGGCTGCGGGGGGGGGGGGGAGGGGGACAGGTGAGGAGGGGCCCAGGCGTCCGGGGGGGAGGGGAAAGGGGGGGCCCAGGCGTCCGGGCGTGACCCCACCCCCAACCCCCCCCACACCTCCCCCGCGCCCCACGGGTGACTCAGGGGCCCAGGCGTCCTGAGCTGCCCTCGCCCCACCCAAACCCGGGCGCTGGCAGGGGGCCCAGGCGTCCGGGCGTGACCTGCCCCCCCACAGCAGGGGGCCCAGGTGTCCGGGCGGGACCCTGGGTCCCCCCCATCCCCTCCCATCCCCCTCCAGGGGGCCCAGGTGTCCGGGCGTGACCCTGGCCCCCCCTCGCATCCCCTCCCCCCCCCAAGGGGGCCCAGGAGTCCGGACGTGACCCTGGGCCCCCCCCCATCCCCTCCCCCCCTCCAGGGGGCCCAGGCGTCCGAGCGGGACCCTGGGTCCCCCCCATCCCCTCCCCCCCCCCAGGGGGCCCAGGTGTCCAGACGTGACCCTGGGCCCCCCCCCATCCCCTCCCCCCCCCGGGGGCCCAGGCGTCCGAGCGGGACCCTGGGCCCCCCCATCCCCTCCCCTCCCCCCCCAGGGGGCCCAGGCGTCCGGGCAGGACCCTGGCCCCCCCCATCCCCTCCCCTCCCCCCCCTCCCCCCAGGGGGCCCAGGCGTCCGGGCCTACCCGTCGCGGCGTCGCCGTCGTCGCAGCCGCGGCCGAACCCGCCGCCGAGGAGGAGGAAGGTGAGGAAGAAGAAGGGGCCGGGGGCGGCCTGACGGCGGCGCCGTGACCTGCCCGCCCCCCTCCCTCTCCGCCCCGGACGCCTGGGCCCGTCCCGGACACCTGGGCCCTTCTCTCCTGCCCCCCCCCCCGCCCCCCGCCCCGGCCCTGCCCGCCGGGAGCCCAGGTGGGAAGCGGCGCCGGCGCCGGAGGCCGCTTTAAATGGGGGCGACGGAGGCGGGCGAGCCGCCCGACGGGTTCCCCGCGCCCACGCCGGGGCCCAGGAGTCCGGGCCCGGGGCCAGGCGTCCGGGCCGTGGCGCCCCCGCCTGCCTCCGCCTCCCTGCTGGGGGGGCCCAGGTGTCCGGGACAGGGCCCAGGCATCCGGGAGGGGCCCAGGCATCCGGGCCGTGGCGCCCCCGCCCGCCTCTGCTACACTGCTGGAGGGCCCAGGTGTCCGGGAGGGGGCCCAGGCGTCCGGGCCATGGCACTCCCACCCGCCTCCGCCACCCTGCTGGGGGGCCCAGGGCGTCTGGGAGGGGCCCAGGTGTCCGGGAGGGGGCCCAGGCGTCCGGGCCATGGCACTCCCACCCGCCTCCGCCACCCTGCTGGGGGGCCCAGGTGTCCGGGAGGGGCCCAGGTGTCCGGAGGGGCCCAGGTGTCCGGGCACGGCGCCCCCGCCCGCCTCTGCTACACTGCTGGGGGGGGGGCCAGGTGTCCGGGAGGGGCCCAGGAGTCCGGGAGGGGCCCAGGTGCCCCCCTTCCCCCCACCGCCGCCCCCGGACACCTGGGCCCCTCCGGCGATGGGGCAGAGGCGGCCGCCCCGCCCCTCCCCTCCCCCCCGCCCCGGACGCCTGGGCTCATCTGCCCCATGCGGGGGTGGGGGAGGGGAGAAAGGGGGGGGGAGGGGAACCCGCCTGTCCCGACAGGCGCCGCTGGGTGGGGCGGGAACCGCCCTCCGGACGCCTGGGCCCCATCCCGGACGCCTGGGCCCTCCCCTCCCCCCCTCCCACCACCCTTAGGGGGGCCCAGGCGTCCGGGCAGCTCCCCTATGCAGAGGGGCCCAGGCGTCCGGCGGGGGCCCCTCCCCCCTCGCCATGTCCCACGAACCCCTTAAAGCCGTTAATTAATCGGGGCTCCAACGAGGAAACGAGGCCCGGACGCCTGGGCCCACCCCGGTGCTCCCCCTCCCCTTCCCTCCCCCCACCCCGGCCCACGCAGTGGGCCCAGGCGTCCGGGCCTGCTGCCCCTCCCTCACCCCCCCCACCCCCGCCCAAGATGGCGGCCGGGCGCTGCCGCCCTCCCCAACATGCGGCGGGGGAGGGGTGGGGTGGGGTGAGGGGAAGGGTCGAGGCTCTGCGACCTCCCCAACATGGCGGCGGAGGGAGGCAGAGACCGGAAGGGGCGGAGCGACCTCCCCAACATGGCGGCAGAGGGAGGTAGAGACCGGAAGGGGCGGAGCGACCTCCCCAACATGGCGGCGGAGGAGGCAGAGACCGGAAGGGGCGGAGTGACCTCCCCAAGGAAGAGGCTCCGCGACCTCCCCAACATGGCGGCGGAGGGAAGTAGAGACCGGGAGTGGCTCCGCGACCTCCCCAACATGGCGGCGGAGGGAAGCAGAGACCGGAAGAGGCTCCGCGACCTCCCCAACATGGCGGCGGAGGGAAGTAGAGACCGGGAGTGGCTCCGCGACCTCCCCAACATGGCGGCGGAGGGAAGCAGAGACCGGAAGAGGCTCCGCGACCTCCCCAACATGGCGGCGGAGGGAGGTAGAGACCGGGAGTGGCTCCGCGACCTCCCCAACATGGCGGCGGAGGGAAGTAGAGACCGGAAGAGGCTCCGCGACCTCCCCAACATGGCGGCGGAGGGAGGTAGAGACCGGAAGGGGCGGAGCGACCTCCCCAACATGGCGGAGAGGCGGTGGGGGGGATGATGGGAAGGGAATGGGCGGAACGACCTCCCCAACATGGCGGTGTGTTCGAGGGGATGACGGGAAGGGTCGAGGCTCCTTGACCTCCCCAACATGGCGGCGGAGGGAGGTAGAGACCGGGAGAGGCTCCGCGACCTCCCCAACATGGCGGCGGGGCGGGCGCGCAGCGCGCAGGCGCCGGCCCCGCCCCTTCCTGCCGGGCCGGCCGCGGAGCAGCCTGGGATCGTGGCGGACTCGGCGGCGGTGTCGGAGCGCGGCGGGGACCGGCGGCGGCGGCGGCGGCGATGGTGAGCGAGGCCCCGGCCCCCCCCGACCCCCCCCGGGACCCCCCCGGGACCCCCAGCCCCCCTGGGCCCCCCCGGGCCCCCTCGGGCCCCCCCGGGCCCCTCCCCGCCCCCCCGGGACCCGCCGTGGGGCAGGCGGAGGGCGGCGGCGGGGGAGTGTTGGGGGGGGGTTGGGCGCGGTGGGAGGGGTCGCACCTGACCCAGGCCCCGCCCCCACACAGCCAGGCCACGCCCCTCCCGCCCACATCCGTGGGTCTGGCCATGCCCCCCCTCCCCCTCGGTGACCCACTGCGGGCCCAGGTGTCCGGGGCTGGGGGGGGGGGGGAGGGAGGGGAGGCTCCAGGCCCCGCCCCGCCCCCCCGAGGGGCCCAGGCGTGGGGGAGGGGAGCCCCCAAAGGGCCCAGGCGTCAGGGGAGGGGGGAGCCCCCCACGGGGCCCAGGCGTCCGGGAAGGGGGGAGCCCCCCCAGGGCCCAGGCGTCCGGGGAGGGGGGAGCCCCCCACGGGGCCCAGGCGTCCGGGAAGGAGGGAGCCCCCCCAGGGCCCAGGCGTCCGGGGAGGGGGGAGCCCCCCCAGGGCCCAGGTGTCCGGGGCAGGGGAGCCCCCCGGGGCCCAGGCGTCCGGGGAGGGGGGAGCCCCCCGGGGCCCAGGCGTCCGGGGAGGGGGGAGCCCCCCACGGGGCCCAGGCGTCCGGGAAGGAGGGAGCCCCCCGGGGCCCAGGCGTGGGGGGCGAGGCGCTGGCCCCCCACCCCCCACCACCGACGTGTGGGTCGCGTCGTGTCCCCCCCCCCCCAGGACGTCTTCCTCATGATCCGCCGTCACAAGACGACCATCTTCACCGACGCCAAGGAGTCGAGCACCGTCTACGAGCTCAAGCGCATCGTCGAGGGCATCCTCAAGCGGCCCCCCGAGGAGCAGCGGCTCTATAAGGTCCGTGGGGCGGGGATGGGGGGGGGGGCGGGGCCGCTGTGGGGCTGGGTGGGGGAGTGCTGTGGGGCAGCAGCGCCGTTATGGGGCGCCTGGGGGGCTTTGGGGGGTCCCTATAGGGAAAGGGCCTGGAGAAAGGGGAAGCTGTGTGGGGCATGTGTGGGGCGGGGGCTGGGTTTGAGGCACGTGTGGGGCTGTGCGGGGTGCGTGTGGGGCAGGGGCTGGGTTTGGGGTGCGTGTGGGGCTGTGGGGGGCAGGAGCTGGGTTCAGGGTTGCCGTGGGGCGGCCTGAGGTCTCTCTGGGTTGCCGTGGGATCGCCGTGGGGCGTCTCTCTGGGGTGCCATGGGGCTGTGGGGGGTTTCTATGGGGCAGGGGCTGGGTTCAGGGTCGCCGTGGGGCAGCCTGGGGTCTCTCTGGGGTGCCGTGGGGCTGGGGGCGGTCTCTATGGGGCTGGGGCTGGGCTCAGGGTCGCCATGGGGCAGCCGTAGGGCAGCCTGGGGTCTCTCTGGGGCTGCCGTGGGACTGTGGGGGGTCTCTACAGGGCAGGGGCTGGGTTCAGGGTCGCCGTGGGGCAGCCATGGGGCTGGGGGTGGGGTCTCTCTGGGGCAGGGGCTGGGCTCAGGGTCGCCGTGGGGCAGCCTGGGGTCTCTCTGGCGCTGCCGTGGGGCCGCCGTGGGGCTGTGGGAGGTCTCTCTGGGGCAGGGGCTGGGTTCAGGGTCGCCATGGGGCCGCCGTGGGGCTGTGGGAGGTCTCTCTGGGGCAGGGGCTGGGTTCAGGGCCGCCGTGGGGCCGCCGTGGGGCTGACTCCCCCCCCCCCCAAGGACGACCAGCTCCTGGACGACGCCAAGACCTTGGGCGACTGCGGCTTCACCAGCCAGACGGCCCGGCCCCAGGCGCCCGCCACCGTGGGGCTGGCCCTGCGCGCCGCCGGTGGGTCTGGCCCCATAGCGAGGCGCCACGGGGCTGGGGGGGGCGGTGGGGGGCTGGCCCTGCGTGCCGCCGGTGGGTCTGGCCCCATAGCGAGGCGCCGCGGGGCTGGGGGGGGCGGTGGGGGGCTGGCCCTGCGTGCCGCCGGTGGGTCTGGCCCCATAGCGAGGCGCCGCGGGGCTGGGGGGGGCGGTGGGGGGCTGGCCCTGTGCGCCGCCGGTGGGTCTGGCCCCATAGCGAGGCGCCGCGGGGCTGGGGGGGGCGGTGGGGGGCTGGCCCTGCGTGCCGCCGGTGGGTCTGGCCCCATAGTGAGGCGCCAGGGGCTGGGGGGGGGCGGTGGGGGGCTGGCCCTGCGTGCCGCCGGTGGGTCTGGCCCCATAGCGAGGCGCCGTGGGGCTGGGGGGGGCGGTGGGGGGCTGGCCCTGCGTGCCACCGGTGGGTCTGGCCCCATAGCGAGGTGCCGCGGGGCTGGGGGGGGGGCGGTGGGGGGCTGGCCCTGCGCATTGCCAGTGGGTCCTGCCCCATAGCGGGGCCTCTTTGTGGGTGCTGCCCTGTAGCATAGGAGCTGCCATGGGTCCTGCCCCATAGCAAGGGAGCCACCATGGGTCCTGCCCCATAGCGGGGGGGCTGCCGTGGGTCCTGCCCCATAGCGGGGGGGCTGCAGTGGGTCCTGCCCCATAGCAAGGGAGCCACCATGGGTCCTGCCCCATAGCGAGGGAGCCACCATGGGTCCTGCCCCGTAGTGGGGGGGCTGCCGTGGGTCCTGCCCCATAGCGAGGGAGCTGCAGTGGGTCCTGCCCCATAGCGAGGGAGCCACCATGGGTCCTGCCGCATAGCGAGGGAGCTGCAGTGGTCCTGCCCCATAGCGAGGGAGCTGCAGTGGGTCCTGCCCCATAGCGAGGGAGCCACCATGGGTCCTGCCCCATAGCGGGGGGGCTGCTGTGGGTCCTGCCCCCCCCCCCAAAAGCACCGGAGAACAGAGAGATTTTTCCCTAAAAACCTTTATTGGCGCCAGGAACCCGCGGGGGGGGGGGGGGGAGGATTCTGGGGGGATTTGAGAGCAATTTGGGTCTGGGGGGGGAGTTGGGGGGATTCAGGGGCAGCTTGGCGGGGGGGGGAATTGACGCCCGGGGGGGTCCCGGGGGGGTTCTGGGGGTCCCGGGGGGGGTCTGGGGGTCCCGGGGGGTCTCTGACGCCGGGGGGTCCCGGGGGGGGCAGACGAGGCCTTCGAGGCGCTGACGGTCCCGGGGGGGGTTCTGGGGGTGTCCCGGGGGGGTCCCGGGGGGGGGTCTGGGGGTCCCGGGGGGGGGTCTGGGGGGTCCTGGGGGGGTCCCGGGGGGTCTCTGACGCCGGGGGTCCCGGGGGGGGGCAGACGAGGCCTTCGAGGCGCTGACGGTCTGGGGGGGGGGGGTCTGGGGGTCCTGGGGGGGTCCCGGGGGGTCCTGGGGGGGGGGTCTGGGGGTCCCGGGGGGTCTCTGACGCCGGGGGGTCCCGGGGGGGGGGCAGACGAGGCCTTCGAGGCGCTGACGGTCCCGGGGGGGGGGGGTCTGGGGGTCCTGGGGGGGGTCCCGGGGGGTCCTGGGGGGGGGTCTGGGGGTCCCGGGGGGTCTCTGACGCCGGGGGGGTCCCGGGGGGGGCAGACGAGGCCTTCGAGGCGCTGACGGTCCCGGGGGGGGTTCTGGGGGTCCCGGGGGGGGGTCTGGGGGTCCTGGGGGGGTCCCGGGGGGGGTTCTGGGGGTCCCGGGGGGGAGGTCTGGGGTCCCGGGGGGGTCCCGGGGGGTCTCTGACGCCGGGGGGTCCCGGGGGGGGCAGACGAGGCCTTCGAGGCGCTGACGGTCCCGGGGGGGGTCTGGGGGGGTGTCCCGGGGGGGTTCTGGGGGTCCCGGGGGGGGGGTCTGGGGGTCCCGGGTGGGTCCCGGGGGGTCTCTGACGCCGGGGGGTCCCGGGGGGGGGCAGACGAGGCCTTCGAGGCGCTGCGCATCGACGCCTTCTCCAGCCCGCCGGAGCTGCCCGACGTCATGAAGCCGCAGGACTCGAGCGGCGGCGCCAACGAGCAGCCGGTGCAGTGAGCGCGCGCGGGTGCAAGGCGGCGGCACACGCGTGTGCGAGGAGCACGGACCCTCCCCACCCCCCCCCCCCCAGCACACACGCATACACACACGTGTCAGGGGTTGGGGGGCCCCGGACACCCCCCCCCCCCACCCCGGGCACACGCACACCTGTGAGCCAGGGGGCCCGGACCCCCCCCCCCCAACCCCTGACACACGCGTGTGTAAGGGAGCCTGGATGCCCCCTGGTGCACACACACACACACGTGAGCAAGGGGGCCCAGATACCCTAACCCCTGACACGCACATGTGCGAGGGGGGCCTGGATCCCCAACACTCTGACACACACATGTGCAAGGTGGCATGGACACCCCTCGCACACGCATGTGTGAGGGGGCCCAGATCCCCCCACACTCTGACACACACGTGTGCAAGGGGGCCCAGACACCCCTCTCTCCACACACACATGTGCAAGGGGCCCTGGATCCTCCACACTCTGACACAGGCGTGTGTGAGGCGGCCTGGATATCCCACCCCCTGACACACGTGTGTGCGACGCGGCACAGCCCCCCCCCCCCCGCTGGCGCACACGTGTGTGGAGCCCTAAAGCCCCAGCACACACGTGTGTGTGTGTGTGTGTGTGTGTGCACACACGCACACACACAAAGCGCCTTCTCTGTTCCCGCTCTGGCACACGCGTGTGCAAGCCGGCCCCCCCCCCCCCCGGCCCTCACCTGGCACACATGCGTGTGCAAGCTGCCCCTACCTGGCACACGCGTGTGCGAGGCGCCTCCCGCCGCCGCCCAATAAACTCCGCCCCCTCCACGCTTGTGGCTCCGCCTCTTCCTGGGGGGGGTTGTCACGTGTGCGAGGCGTGTCACGTGTGCGAGGCGTGTCGCGTGTGCAGGACCCCCCCTCCATCCCCTCCCCCAAGCCGTGCAACATGGGGTCTCCACCCGTACCTGAGGGGCCCAGGCGTCCGGGCAGGGGGTGTGGGTCCCGGGGGGGGGGGGGGAGGGGGGGCGCAGTGGGGCACTGGGGCCCAAGGGCAGATGTGGGGCCCAATGAGGCGCTGGGGGTCCCATCGGGTCTGGGGCAGGAGGACAAGGTGAGGCTGTGGGGTCCCATGGGGGGGGGAATGTGGGGTGGTGGTGGGGGGGGTCCCATGGGGATGTGGGTCTGGGGAGGGGGCCCAGTGGGCTCCACGCAAGGCGTTCGGGTTGCTGTGGGTCGCCGTGGGGCAATGGGGGCAGATATGGGGCACTGTAGGGTCCCATGGGGGCAGATGTGGGGCACTGGGGGTCCCAAAGGGGCAGATGTGGGTCGCAGTGGGGCACTGGGGGGTCCCGGGGCCACGAGGCTCCTGCCCAGTCCCAGGGGGTCCCATGAGGCCCGTGGTGGATGTGGGCCCCAGTGGGGTCCCGGAGGCGCTGGGGGTCGCGCAGGGCTCACATGGGAGATGTGGGGCGCTGGGGGTCCCAGGCGAGACGGGGGTCGCAGTGGGTTCCTGTGGGGGGATGTGGGGCGCTGGGGATCCCCATGGGCTCCTATAGCACATATGGGTCCCAGTGGGCCCCTGGGGGTCCCATGGGGTCCTCTGGGGGCAGATGTGGGTCACACTGCAACACTGTAGAGTTCCGTGGGGGTGGATGTAGGGCACTGGGGGGGGGGGGGGCGGTCCCATGGGGCACTTGGGTCCCATGGCACCATGTGGGGCACAATGGGGCATTGGGGTCCCGTGGGGCCATGTCGGGTCCCAGTGGGGCACAACGGGTCCCATCAGGTCCTGGGCGGGGGGGGGGGGGGGAAGCTGTGGGTCCCAGTGGGGTCCCGTGGGGGGAAGTGGGGCCCTGGGGGTCCCAGGCGAGACGGGGGTCGCAGTGGGCTCCTGTGGGGGGATGTGGGGCCCTGGGGATCCCCATGGGTTCCTATGGCACATGTGGGTCGCAGTGGGGCACTGGGGTGCCATGGCGGATGTGGGCCCCTGGGGGTCCCATGGGGTCCTCTGGGGGCAGATGTGGGTCACACTGCAACACTGTAGAGTTCCGTGGGGGTGGATGTAGGGCACTGGGGGGGGGGGCGGTCCCATGGGGCACTTGGGTCCCATGGCACCATGTGGGGCACAATGGGGCATTGGGGTCCCGTGGGGCCATGTCGGGTCCCAGTGGGGCACAACGGGTCCCATCAGGTCCTGGGCGGGGGGGGAAGCTGTGGGTCCCAGTGGGGTCCCGTGGGGGGAAGTGGGGCCCTGGGGGTCCCAGGCGAGACGGGGGTCGCAGTGGGCTCCTGTGGGGGGATGTGGGGCCCTGGGGATCCCCATGGGTTCCTATGGCACATGTGGGTCGCAATGGGGCACTGGGGTGCCATGGGACCACGTGGGGCACTAGGGGTCCCATCAAGTCCTTGGGGGGGGGGGGGGGGGGCTGTGGGTCCCAGTGGGGTCCCGTGGTGGAAGTGGGTCTTGGGGGGGGGGGGGGGGGGGCCGGTAGGCGCCATGCAGGGGATGCAGGTCGCCATGGGTCGCACTGGGGGCCCAAGTGGAACATGTGGGTCGCAATGGGGCATTGGGGTCCCATGGGACCATGTGGGGCACAGTGGGGCACTAGGGGTCCCAAGGGGGCTGTGGGGAACAGTGAGGTGTAATGAGGCTGGTTGTGGGGCGCAGTGGGGCACTGGCGGTGTGGGGGGTGTCCCAGGCCGATGTGGGTCCCAATGGGGATCCATGGGGGCTGTGGGTCTCAGTAGGGTGACCGGGGGGGGGGGGGGTCCAGGAGCCATGTGGGTCCCGCCGGGGGGGTCCCATGGGGGGGGGGGGGTGGGTCCCAGTGGGGTGGGGGGTGGATGTGGGTCCCGTCGCGGCGCTGGGGGTCGCAGTGGGGGCCGGCAAGAGCTGGGGGTCGCGCAGGGCTCACGTGGGAGATGTGGGTCCCAGTGGGGCGCTGGGGGTCCCAGGCGAGACGGGGGTCGCAGTGGGCTCCTGTGGGGGGATGTGGGGCGCAGTGGGGCACTGGGGTCCCATGGCGGATGTGGGTCCCAGTGGGGCGCAGTGCGGCCCTGGGGGTCCCATGGGTCAGATGTGGGTCACCGTAGGGTTCCATGGGGGCAGATATGGGTCCCAGTGGGGCACTGGGGGTCCCAGGTGGGATGGGGGTCGCAGTGGGCTCCTGTGGGGGGATGTGGGGTGCAGTGAGGCACTGGGGATCCCCATGGGCTCCTATGGCACATATGGGTCGCAGTGGGGCACTGGGGTCCCATGGTGGATGTGGGTCCCATTGGGGCGCAATAGGGCCCTGGGGGTCCCAGTGGGGTCCCATGGGTCAGATGTGGGTCACTGTAGGGTTCCATGGGGGCAGATGTGGGTCCCAGTGGGGCACTGGGGGTCCCAAGGGGGTAGATGTGGGTCGCAGTGGGGCACTGTGGGGACCTCTGGGAGTCGATGTGGGGCGCAGTGGGGCACTGGGGGTCCCAAGGGGGTAGATGTGGGTCGCAGTGGGGCACTGTGGGGACCTCTGGGAGTCGATGTGGGGCGCAGTGGGGCACCGGGGATCCCCATGGGCTCCTATAGCACGTGGGGCGCAGTGGGGCACTGGGGTTCCATAGCACCGTGTGGGGCGCAGTGGGGCACTGGCGGTGTGGGGGGGTGTCCCAGGCCGATGTGGGTCCCAATGGGGATCCATGGGGGCTGTGGGTCTCAGTGGGGTGACGGGGGGGTCCAGGAGCCATGTGGGTCCCACTGGGGGGGGGGGGTCCCATGGGGGGATGTGGGTCCCAGTGGGGTGGGGGGTGGATGTGGGTCCCGTCGCGGCGCTGGGGGTCGCGCAGGGCTCACGTGGGAGATGTGGGTCCCAGTGGGGCGCTGGGGGTCCCAGGTGAGATGGGGGTCGCAGTGGGCTCCTGTGGGGGGATGTGGGGTGCAGTGGGGCGCTGAGAATCCCCATGGGCTCCTGTGGCACATGTGTGGGGCACTGGGGTGCCATGGTGGATGTGGGTCCCAGTGGGGCACTGGGGGTCCCAAGGGGGCAGATGTGGGTCGCAGTGGGGCCCTGGGGGGACCTCTGGGGTGGATGTGGGTCCCAGTGGGGCAGATGTGGGTCACAGTGGGGCCCTGGGGGGACCTCTGGGGGTGGATGTGGGTCCCAGTGGGGCACTGGGGGTCCCAAGGGGGCAGATGTGGGTCGCAGTGGGGCCCTGGGGGGACCTCTGGGGGTGGATATAGGTCCCAGTGGGGCAGATGTGGGTCGCAGTGGGGCCCTGGGGGGACCTCTGGGGGTGGATGTGGGTCCCAGTGGGGCACTGGGGGTCCCAAGGGGCAGATGTGGGTCGCAGTGGGGCCCTGGGGGTCCAGTGGGGTCTGGGGCAGAGGTTGTGGGTCCCAGTGGGGTCCCATGGGGGCAGAGACAGGTCCCAGTGGGCACTAGGGGTCCATAGGGTCCCATGGGGACACGTGGGTCGCAGTGGGGCACGAGGGCTCCATAGGGTCCCATGGGGACAGATGTGGGGCACAGTGGGGCGCTGGGGCTGCTGGGGGGACGTGGGTCTGGGGGTCGATGTGGGCTCCAAGCGAGGTATTCAGGTTGCTGTGGGTCGCCGTGGGGCACTGGAGGGTCCTATGGGGGCAGATGTGGGTCAGCATAGGGTCCCGTTGGGGGGATGTGGGTCACAGTGGGGCCCATGGGGCAGATGTGGGTCACCGTGGGTCCCCGTAGGCTCTCGTGGGGGGTGAACGTGGTCATCATAAGGTCCCATGCAGCTGGATGTGGGTCACAGTGGGTCTCCATAGGGTCCCAGGGGGGTGGGTGTGGGTCACCGTGGGGCACTGGGAGGCCCATTGGGGCAGATGTGGGTTGCCGTGGGTCACTGTAGGGTCCTATGGGGGCGAGTGTGGGTCGCAGTGGGGCACCGGGGGGCCCATGGGGGCAGATGTGGGTCACTATAGGGTCCAATAGCAGTGGATGGGGGTCGCAGTGGGGCACTGGGGGGCCCATGGGACAGATGTGGGTCACTGTAAGGTCCCGCAGGGGGCAGACGTGGGTCGCAGTGGGGCACTCGGGGGCCCATGGGGGTGGATGTGGGTCGCAGTGGGGTCCCATGGTGGGGATGTGGGTCACAGCAGGGTCCCACGGGGGCAGATGCGGGTCACAGTGGGGCACTCGGGGGCCCATGGGGGTGGATGTGGGTCGCAGTGGGGTCCCATGGTGGGGATGTGGGTCACGGCAGGGTCCCACTGGGGCAGATGTGGGTCACAGTGGGGCACTCGGGGGCCATGGGGGTGGATGTGGGTCGCAGTGGGGTCCCATGGTGGGGATGTGGGTCACAGCAGGGTCCCACGGGGGCAGATGTGGGTCACAGTGGGGCACTCGGGGGCCCATGGGGGAGGATGTGGGTCACAGCAGGGTCCCACGGGGGCAGATGCGGGTCACAGTGGGGCACTCGGGGGCCCATGGGGGTGGATGTGGGTCACAGTGGGGTCCCATGGTGGGGATGTGGGTCACTGTAGGGGCCCACGGGGGCAGATGTGGGTCGCAGTGGGGCACTGGGGGCAGATGACGGTCACAGTTGGGTCCCATGGTGGTGGACGTGGGTCACCGTGGGTCACCATAGGGTCCCGGGGGTCGGATGTGGGGTGCCCGTGGGTCACCCTAGGGTCCCATGGGGGCAGATACGGGGTGCCGTGAGTCACTCTAGGGTCTCGGGGGGCAGATGTGGGGCACCGTGGGGCACTGTAGGGCCCCATGGGGGCGGATGTGGGTCGCAGTGGGGCACTGTAGGGTCCCGGGGGTGGATGTGGGGGGCCCGCGCGTCATGCTAGGGTCGCATGGGGGCGGATATGGGTCGCAGTGGGGCACCGCAGGGTCCCGGGGGCGGATGTGGGTCGCCACAGGTTCCCGGGGGGGCAGGTGCGGGGTGCCCATGGGGTCACTGTACAGTCCCGGGGGGCAGATGTGGGTCACTGTGGGGCACTATAGGGTCCCATGGGGGCAGATATGGGTCGCAGTGGGTCGCCACAGGGTGCCAGGGGGCAGATGTGGGTCACCGTAGGGTCCCGGGGGATGGATGTGGGTCGCAGTGGGGCACCGCAGGGTCCCAGGGGGCAGATATGGGTCACAGTGGGTCACCGTATGGTCCCGGGGGGCAGATGTGGGTCGCAGTGGGTCGCCACAGGGTCCCAGGGACAGATGTGGGTCACCGTAGGGTCCCAGGGGACGGATGTGGGTCGCAGTGGGTCACCACAGGGTCCCGGGGTGGGCAGATGTGGGTCGCAGTGGGGCACCGTGGGCACCGTAGGGTCCCAGGGGGCAGATGTGGGTCGCAGTGGGTCACCACAGGGTCCCGGGGTGGGCAGATGTGGGTCGCAGTGGGGCACCGTGGGCACCGTAGGGTCCCAGGGGGCAGATGTGGGTCGCAGTGGGGCACCGCAGGGTCCCAGGGGGCAGATATGGGTCACAGTGGGTCACCGTATGGTCCCGGGGGGCAGATGTGGGTCGCAGTGGGTCGCCACAGGGTCCCAGGGGACAGATGTGGGTCACCGTAGGGTCCCAGGGGACGGATGTGGGTTGCAGTGGGTCACCACAGGGTCCCAGGGTGGGCAGATGTGGGTCGCAGTGGGTCACCATAGGGTCCCAGGGGGCAGATGTGGGTCGCAGTGGGGCACCGTAGGGTTCCAGGGGGAAGATGTGGGTCGCAGTGGGTCACCATAGGGTCCCAGGGGGCAGATGTGGGTCGCAGTGGGGCACCATAGGGTCCCGGGGGGGCGGATGCGGGGTGCCCAAGGGCCACTGTGGGTCACATGTGGGTCGCCGTGGGGTCCCATGGGGCAGACCGGAGGGGGCGGCTCCCTCCCCCCCCCCCCCCCGCCCCGGGTGATGTGTGCCCACCTCGGCCCCGCCCCTTCCCTTTGACCACACCCCTCCCACTGGCCACGCCCCCGAGACCACACCCCCACCGCAGACCACGCCCCCCCACACCATTCCCAGTTCCCTTGACCACACCTCCACCAGACCACGCCCCCACCACAGACCACGCCCCTCCCTTTGGCCACACCCCCACCGCAGACCACGCCCCCCCACCACCACAGACCACGCCCTCACGCCGCCATTGGGCCTTTTCGCTTTTATGTGTAAAATGCACAGAAAAGGGGGCGGGGCCGGGAGGGAGGGGGCGGGGGCCAGACAGGCGGGGGCGGGGCCGGGCAGAGGGAGGGGGCGGGGCGGAGGGAGGGGGCGGGGCCGGGCTCCGGATTGCTGCAAGAGAAGAGAGCGATGGAGGGTGGGGAGGGAGGAAAGGGGGGCGGGGGTGTCCAGCCCCACGGCGCTGCCCCACGGCGCTGCCCCACGGCGCTGCCCCACACCTACCGCCAGGCCGGGCGCCCCGGGCAGCGGCTGGATCCTCGGCGCTGGCTGCCGCCCTGCGGGGACAGGGGTCAGCGCCGCCCCCGCCCCACGGCGCTGCTGCCCCACGGCGGCGGCGGAAGAGGAGGGAGCACTGCCCCACGGCGCTCGAGTCTGCCCCCACGGTGCCCCCTCTGCCCCACAGATACAGTCTGCAGCCTCGCGGATCCACCCCACCGCCCCACGGGTACATCCCCCCCCCCCCGCCCAACTACACGCTGCTGCCCCACAACTACAGCCCCCAGCCCCACAGGTACACCCTGCCGCCCCACAGCTACACCGCACCGCACCTGCGGCCCACAGCTGCACCGCCAGCCCCACATCTCTGCCCCACAGCTACCCCCCCCCACCGCCCTACTCACCCTCCAACCCCACTGCCAGCCCCACACCTGCACCCCACAGCCTGGTCCATCAGCCCCACAACCCCCACACGCCCCACTGACTGCTCCCGGCCTGCCCCACGGCGGCCTCACAGACCCTCCCCCCCCACACACACACGCGTAGCCACAATCGCCCCACGGCAGAGCCCGCTTGGCCGCCCCCCAAGTGGGTTGGACGCGTGCCCCACAGGTCCCGCTCGCCTGCCCCCCAAGTGCACCAGACACATGCCCCATGGCCCCTCGAGCTCTGCCCCCAAGCGGGCCAGATGTACCCCATGGGCCCTGCACGCCTGCCCCCCAAGTGGGCTGGACATGTGCCCCACGGTCTCTCTGGGTCTGCCCCCCAAGTGGGCCAGACACACCCCATGGGCCAGACGCGCCCCGTGGGCCAGACGCGCCCCGTGGGCCCCGCTCGTCTGCCCCCCAAGTGGGCCGGACACGTGCCCCACGGTCCCTCTGGGTCTGCCCTCCAAGCAAGCACAGCGTGCGCCCCACAGCCCTCGCTCAACTGCCCCACTGGGGCCCCTATGGGTCTGCCCCACGGCTCTGCCCCCCAACTCCTGCCCCACAGCTGGGACTGAGTTGCCCCCCTCCCCCCAAGCAAACATCCCATCTGCCCCATAGTCCCTCTGCTTCTGCCCCTAACAAGCGCCACATCTGCCCCGTGGATCTGACCCACACGCTCTGCCCCACGGCAACTGATAAAATACCCCCAACGAGCACCCCACGGCCCCGTGGATCTGACCCACACGCTCTGCCCCACGGCAACTGA
This sequence comes from Rhea pennata, assembly GCF_028389875.1. Taxonomy (NCBI): domain Eukaryota; kingdom Metazoa; phylum Chordata; class Aves; order Rheiformes; family Rheidae; genus Rhea; species Rhea pennata. Next base: position 24,582 of record NW_026907647.1, on the reverse strand, counting down.
TAAAATACCCCCCAACGAGCACCCCACGGCCCCGTGGATCTGACCCACACGCTCTGCCCCACGGCAACTGATAAAATACCCCCAACGAGCGCCCCACAGCCCCATGGATCTGACCCACACGCTCTGCCCCACGGCAACTGATAAAATACCCCCCAACGAGCGCCCCACGGCCCCGTGGATCTGACCCACATGCTCTGCCCATGGCAACTACTAAAATACCCCCCAACGAGCACCCCACGGCCCCACGGATCTGACCCACATGCTCTGCCCCATGGCAACTGATAAAATACCCCCCCTAGCGCCCCACGGATCTGACCCACACACTCTGCCCCACGGCAACTGCTAAAATATCCCCCAACAACTGCCCCACAGCCCCATGGATCTGCCCAGAGCCCCACACGCTCTGCCCCACGGCAACAGCTAAAATAGCCCCCAATGCCCACCCCACGGATCTGCGCCCCAAGCTCTGCCCCACTGCAACCCCTAGAAGAGCCCCCAACACCTGCCCCATGGATCTGCCCGCAAGCTCTGACCCATGGCAACTGCTAAAATACCCCCCAACGAACCCAACGCCCACCCCATAGCCCCACAGATCTGCCCCCCAAGCTCTGCCCCACGGCAACCACTAAAATACCCCCCAACAAACACCCCGCAGGTCTGCTCCCCAAGCTCTGCCCCACAGCAACCGCTAAAACGCCCCCCAACGAACGCCCTAAGGATCAACCCCCCAAGCTCTGCCCCACAGCAACCGCTAAAACATCCCCCAACAAACCCCCCACAGATCAACCCCCCAAGCTCTGCCCCACGGCAACCGCTAAAACACCCCCCCCAACAAGCGCAACGCCGCCCCACAGCTCCGCCGCCCACGGGATCCGCCCCATGGCTCCGCAGCCCCACGGCGGCCGCCCCCCCCCCGCGCCCCACGGCCGCCCCGGGGGAGGGGGGCGGCGGCGGTGGGGGGCTGCTCACCTCTGGGCGCTGGCAGCAGGCAGCTCCCGCGGGGACGAAGTCGCTCGGCTTCCGGAGGGCAGGGGGTGGTGGGGCGGGGGGGAGCGGGAGGGAAGAGGGGGCCCAGGCGTCCGGGGAGGGCCCAGGCGTCCGGGGAGGGCCCGGACACCTTCCCCCCCCCTCCCCCCCCCGCGTCCTCGCCCCACACGCGCCTTTCCCTGCGGCGCTCAGGCCGACGGCGTCACCCAGTTGCCCCAGCTCACGCCGCTGGACACCGTCCCCGTGGCGGTGGCGGCGGCGGCCGGGGCGGCGGCCGAGGGGGCCCAGGCGTCCTGCGGCGCCGCCTCGCCCCAGGCGCCGTACTGGGCGCCGTACTGGGCGCCGTACTGGGAGGCGTCAGCGCCGTACTGGGCACCGTACTGGGCGCCGTACTGGGCCGCGTACTGGGCGGCGGCGGCGCCGTACTGGGCGGCGTCAGCGGCCCCGGAGGCCAGGCCGTACTGGGAGGCGTCCGCCGCGTACTGGGAGGCGCCGGCCGCGTACTGGGAGGCGCCGGCCGCCGCCAGGCCGTACTGGGAGGCGCCGGCCGCCCCGTACTGCCCGGCGGCCATTTGGGCGCCGCCGTACTGGGAGGCTCCGGCCGCGTACTGCGAGGCGCCGTACTGGGAAGCGCCGGCGGCGTACTGGGAGGCGCCGTACTGGGCGCCGCCGTACTGGTACGGAGTCACCTGAGCCGAAGCGGCGGCGTACTGGGAGGCGGCGGCGGTGGGCGCGGCGGCGGCAGCGTACTGGGATGCGGCGGGCGCGGCGGCGGCGTTGGCGTACTGGGCGGCCATGCCGTTGGTGCCGGCGGCGTACTGGGAAGCGGCGGGAGCGGCGGCGGCGGCGGCGAGGCGGGAGCCGCCGGGCGCCATGGCGGGCGTGGCGGCGAAGGGCGAGCGGGAGGCGGCGCTGGCGGTTCCCATGCTTCCCTGCAGCCGGTGGTAACACGAACCCAGGCGTCCGGAACAGCCCACGGCCGCGGTACCCTGCAGCCGGTGGATACAGGAACCCAAACGCCCGGGGCAGCCCAGCCCCACGGTGCCCTGCAGCCGGTGGATGCAGGAGCCCAGGCGGCCGGGGCACCCCATAGCCACGTTACCCTGCAGCCGGTGGATGCAGGGACCCAGGCGGCCGCCGGCGGGGAAACCGCCGCCGCCGGCACCGCCGCCGCCGCGGCCCGGCGCCGAGAGGAAAGGGGAGCCGGGCGTGCGGGCGAAGGCGTTGGCGGCGCCGGGACGCCCGGGGGTCGAGAGGAAAGGGGAGCCGGGCGTGCGGGCGAAGGCGTTGGCGGCGCCCGAGCGGCCGGGCAGCAGCGGGAAGGGGGCGCCGGGAACGCGGGGCGACGCGCCCAGACCCCGGCCCGGCGTCAGCGACAGCAGCGACCCCGGCGTCCGCGGAGACGCTCGCACCACCCGCCCCGGCGTCAGCGAAAGCAGGGACCCCGGCGTGCGGGGTAACGCCCCGACGCCCCGGCCCGGCGTCAACGACAGCAAGGGCCCAGGCGTTCGGGGCGTCGTGGCGGCGCCGGCTCGTGGAGCGGCGCTCGACGGCCCGGGCGTCCGGGCGGTCGCCCCAGCCCCGGGGGCTCGGGGAGGCGCCGAGGCGCCGGGAGTTTGGGAAGCGCCGGCGGCCGGCGAGGGCCCAGGCGTCCGGGACGGGGTGGCGGCGGGCGCCGGTGAGGCCCCCCGCCGTGGTCACCGCCGCCGTGGCCACCGCCGCCGTGGCTACGGTCGTGCCCGTGGTGGTGGCCACAGTCGTGGCGGTGGCCGCAGATGCTGCCGCCGCTGCCACCGCGGGGGCCCCCCCACCCGTTTCGGCAGCCGAGGGCCCAGGTGTCCGGGCGGGAGCCGAGGGCTCAGGCGCCGGAGCAGGGCACCCGCCGGGCGCTTCCGAGGGGGCCGGAGCCGCCGCCGGAGCCGCAGCCGCGACCGCCGCGGGAGTCGGGAGCGCCGCGGGAGCCGCGACCCGCCGCGGGAGCCGCGCTGCCGTCCCCCCCTCCCGCCTCGGAGCAGGGCCCAGGTGCCCGGGGAGAAGCGGCGCCCGCCGTCGCGGGAAGGGGCCCAGGCGTCCGGGGAGAAGCGGCGCCCGCCGCCCGGTTTCGGGAGCCGCCGAGGGGGCCGCGGTGGCGTCGCCGCCGCCACCCTCCTCCTCCGCCCCCGCCACGACGCAAGGAGCCGGGGGCCCCGGCGTCTGGGGGGAGCCGCCGACACCGGTGCGGGGCGGGGTGGAGCCGCCGACGCCGGTGCGGGGCGGGGGGGGAGCCCGGCGCCTGGGCCGAAGGCTCCGTGTACCGTGCGTGCTGGGGCGAGGCCTTCCGGGCGGCTGCCTTGGGGCCGGGGGCCGCCGAGGAGGAGGAGGAGCTGGAGGAGGAGGAGGAGGAGGAGGACGACGAGGAGCTGGAGGAGGAGGAGGAGGAGGAAGAGGACGAGGAGCTGGAGGAGGAGGAGGAGGAGGAGGAAGAGGACGAGGACGAGGAGGACGAGGAGCTGCTGGAGCTGGAGCTGGAGCTGCGGGAGCGGCGCTTGCGCCGGGTCACGGCCACGGCGCGGCCCTCGCGGGCCTGCGCCGCCGGCGCCGGGCTGCCGGGCCTGCGGGGGGGACAGCGAGCGGCGTCACGGCGGGGGGGGGGGGAAGGATGGGGGGACGGTGACACCAGGACACCCCCCCTCCCCAGGGGACAGGTGACAACCCAGAGTGGGCGGAGACACAGCCCAGGGGATGTGGGGGTGCGAGGGGGGCAGCCCACGGGATGTGTGTGTGTGTGTGGGGGGGGGGGAACAACACAGCCCAGGGAACATGGGGTGACACCCGTGGGGGGGGGCAAAGGGGAGGACCACCCAGGAGATGTGGGGCAGGGGGTGACACTCAGGGGGGGAGGGAAAACACAGCCCAGGGGACGTGGGGCAGGGGAGGTGACACCCTGGGGGGGGGGAGCACAGCCCAGGGGATGTGGGGGTGACACCCTTAGTGGGTGGGTGGGTGGGGGGAGGACAATACAGGAGATATGGGGCAGGAGGGTGACACTCGGGGGTGGGGCATCCCAGGGGATGTGGGGCGGGGGGGGGGGTGACACCCTTGGGGGGGGGATAGCCCAGGGGATATGGGGTGGTGGGTGGTACCCAGGGGTGGCAGGGGGGCAGCCCGGGGTATGTGGGGGCAGCAGGATGACACCCGGGGGTGGGAGGACACAAGACAGCCCAGGGGATGTGGGGTGTCACCCTTGGGGGGGGGGGGCACAGCCCGGGGGATGTGGGGCAGGGGGGTGACACCCTTGGGGGGGGCGGGCCAGGGCCCTGTGACTCCATGAGGGGACGTTACCCCCCCCCACCCGCCGCAAGTGACACCCCCGGGGGGCTGGGACTGTGGCCCTGGCGGGGTGACAACACCCCGGGGCGACAACACCCGCGCGCGGGGTTTGGGGCGGGGGGGGGGGGGGGAGCCTCACTCTTTCTGCGCCGCGTCGCCTTCGGGGGCCGGGGCGGCTGGCGACGGGGGGCCCCGACTCGGAGGAGCTGGAGCTGGAGCTGGAGTCCGAGGAGGAGGAGGAGGACGAGGATGAGGAGGATGAGGAGGAGGAGGAGGAAGAGGACGAAGAGCTCCGCTTCTCCTTGGGGGCGCGGGGCGGCGGGACGGCGACGGCGGCCGCAGCGGCGGCAGCAGCAGCAGGATCCTCAGGGGCCGCCACCGTTGACTCCATCTTGGCAGCTTCCGGCAGTCCAGAGGAGGAGGAGGAGGAGGAGGAAGAGCGGGGGCTCCTCGGGCGCCGCCTCGGCGCCCGTCTCCATCTTCTCCAGCACGGGGGGCGAGCGGGAGCGCCCGCGGCCCGGCGAGGCCGAAGGCCGGGCCGCCGCGCCGGGCTCTTCGGCGGGACGGTCGCCGGCGGGCGGCTCCGGGGCCCGGCTCAGGCGCGGCGGTTCGGCGGCCGCCGGCGAGCGCGAGCGGCTCCGGCGTCGCTGGTTCCCCGCCCGCCTCCCGCCCGGGCGTTTTCCGGGGACTGGGAGCGACGCGCCTGTTGCGTTTGCCCGGGGGCAACCGGACGGGCGCGGGGACAGCGCCCGGCTCCGCTTTCGGCTCCGCAACAGGCGGCGCCGCGGTAGAGCTCACCGGGGCCGCGGGCGACTGTTTCGAGGTGCTCAGACCCGGCTGTTGCTGTCGCAACAGGCGGCGGCGGCGGGGGGGACGCTCTGCCCCTGCGGAGCGGCCGCCTGTGCTGTCGTGGCGGGTGTTGGTTTCGAGGGGCTCTGGGGCAGGGGGCTTCCCGCTTTCACCTCGACGACGGCTGTTGGTTTTGAGAGGTTCTGCTGCGTCGGGGGTCCTGATTTCACCTCGACAACCGGCATCGCTTTGGGCAGGCTCTGCTGTGACGGTGTTGCCAATCTGGGCTCGACAACCGGCATCGCTTTGGGCAGGCTCTGCTGTGACGGCGTTGCCAATCTGGGCTCGACAACCGGCATCGCTTTGGGCAGGCTCTGCTGTGACGGTGTTGCTGATTTCACCTCGACAACAGGCATCGCTTTGGGCAGGCTCTGCTGTGATGGTGTTGCCAATCTGGGCTCGACAACCGGCATCGCTTTGGGCAGGCTCTGCTCTGACAGTGTTGCCGACTTCACCTCGACAACAGGCATCGCTTTGGGGAGACTCTGCTGTGACGGTGTTGCCAGTCGGGGCTCGACAACAGGCATCGCTTTCGGGAGGCTCTGCTGCAACGGTGTTACTGATTTCACTTCAACAACAGGCATCGCTTTGGGCAGGCTCTGCTGTGATGCTGTTGCCGACTTCACCTCAACAACCGGCATCGCTTTCACTGGACTCTGCTGCAACGGTGTTGCTGAATTCACCTCGACGACAGGCATCGCCTTGGGCGGACTCTGCTGCGACGGTGTTGCCGATTTCACCTCAACAACAGGCGTCACCTCTGCAGGCTCTGCTGCAATGGTGTTGCCGATTTCATCTCAACAACAGGTGTTGCCTTTGGTGGACTCTGATGCAATGGTGTTGCCTTTGGTGGACTCTGCTGTGACGGTGTTGCCGATTTCATCTCAACAACGGGTGTTGCCTTTGGCAGACTCTGCTGCGGCGGTGTTGCCAGCCTGGGTTCAACAACAGGCATTGCTTTGGGCAGGCTCTGCTGCGACGGTGTTGCCGATTTCACCTCAACAGGCATCGCTTTTGGCGGACTGTGCTGTGATGGTGTTGCTAGTCTAGGTTCAACAACAGGCATCGCCTTGGGCAGGCTCTGCTGCGACGGTGTTGTCGATTTCACCTCGACAACAGGCATCGCCTTGGGCGGACTCTGCTGCGACAGTGTTGCCGATTTCACCTCAGCAACAGGCATCGCCTTGGGCGGACTCTGCTGCGACGGTGTTGCCGATTTCACCTCAACAACGGGCGTCGCCTTAGGTGGACTCTCCTGCGACGGTGTTGCCGATTTCACCTCGACAACAGGCATCGCCTTAGGCAGGCTCTGTGACGGTGTTGCCAATCCGGGCTCAACCACAGGCATCGCTTTGGGCAGGCTCTGCTGTGACGGCGTTGCTGATTTCACCTCGACAACAGGCATCGCCTTCGGGAGGCTCTGCTGTGACGGCGTTGCTGATTTCACCTCGACAACAGGCATCGCCTTCGGGAGGCCTGCTGTGACGGTGTTGCCAACCTGGGCTCGACTACAGGCATCGCCTTCGGGAGACCCTGCTGTGACGGTGTTGCCAACCTGGGCTCGACTACAGGCATCGCCTTCGGAGACCCTGCTGTGACGGTGTTGCCAACCTGGGCTCAACTACAGGCATCGCCTTCGGGAGGCTCTGCTGTGACGGTGTTGCCAACCTGGGCTCGACTACAGGCATCGCCTTCGGGAGGCCCTGCTGTGACGGTGTTGCCAATCTGGGCTCGACTACAGGCATCGCCTTCGGGAGGCTCTGCTGTGACGGTGTTGCCAACCTGGGGCTCGACCACAGGCATTGCTTTGGGCAGGTTCTGTGGTGACGCTGTTGCCGATTTCACGTCAACAACAGGCATCGCTTTGGGCAGGCTCTGCTGCGGCGGTGTTGCCGATTTCACCTCGACGACAGGCATCGCCTTCGGGAGGCCCTGCTGCGACGCTGTTGTCAACCTGGGCTCGACAACCGGCATTGCCTTGGGCAGGCTCTGCTGCGACAGCGCTACCCAACCGCGCGGTCGACGACAGGCATCGCCTTCGGGAGGCCCTGCTGCGACGCTGTTGTCAACCTGGGCTCGACAACCGGCATCGCCTTGGGTAGGCTCTGCTGCGACAGTGCTACCAACCGCGCATCGATAACAGGCATCGCCTTGGGCAGGTTCTGCTGCGACGCCGTTGCCAACCTGGGCTCGACAACCGGCATCGCCTTCGGGAGGCCCTGCGGCGCCGCCGGTTTCAGGTTGACAACAGGCATCGCCTTGGACAGGCTCTGCTGCGACAGCGCTATCAGCCGGGCGTCGATGACGGGCATCGCCTTGGGCAGGCCCTGCGGCGACAGCGTTCCCGGCTTCGACAGGCCCTGCTGCAAGGCGGGGCCCGCTCGCGCCTCGGCGCCGGGCGGCGGTTTGGCGAAGCCCGGCGGCGGGTGGTGGCGGCGGCGGTTGGCGGCGCCGGCTTCGCTTCCGCCGCCGGCGCCGGTTTGGAGAGGCCGGCTGCGGCGGGGCGGCCGGCTTGGCGTCGGGCGTCGCTTTGGGCAGGCTCTGCTGCGCCGCGGTTCCCGGCTTGGCGTTGGGCGACGGGCGATTTGGAGACGCTCGGCTGCGACGGCGTCCCCGCTTTCGCCTCCGCCGCGGGTGTTGCTTTCGACGCGGCGCGACTGCGACGGTGTCCCTGCTTTCGCCTCCGCGGCGGGTGTTGCCTTTGACGGTGTTCCCGCTTTCACCTCCGCGGCGGGGTGTTGCTTTGGATGCGGGTGACTGCGACGGCGTCCCCGCTTTCACCTCCGCCGCGGGTGTTGCTTTGGAGGCGCTCGATTGTGACGGCGTTCCCGCTTTCACCTCGGCCACGGGTGTTGCTTTGGAGGCGTTCGTTTGCGACGGCGTTCCCCGCTTTCACCTCGGCCGCGGGTGTTGCTTTCGACACAGGCGACTGCGACGGCGTCCCCGCTTTCGCCTCGGCCGCGGGCGCTGCTTTGGAGGCGTTCGGCTGCTGCGGCGGCGGCGTTTCCGGCTGCGCCGGGGCGATGGGCACCCACTTGGGGCCGCTCGGTGTCGGTGCCGCGGCGGCGGCTGTTTTCGCCTCGGCGCCGGCCGCCGGCTTCACGACGGGCGGAGGCGGCGGGTCCGGCTGCGCCATGCCGATGGGCACCCACTTGGGGCGGGCGGGCGGCGGGGGCGGGCGCCGGCGGCTCCGCCGGGGCCTCGGCGGCCGGGGCGGGGCGCGGGCTGCGCGTCGGCGGGGGAGGCTCCGGGGGGCGGGCGGCGAGGCGGAGCGGGAGCGGCGGGGCGGCGTGCGCGACTTAGCCCGCCGCTCGGGCGCCGGCGAGCGCGAGCTTTTCTTCTTGGCGGCCGGCGAGGCGGTGGAGCTGCGGCGGCGACGGCGGCGGCCGCCGCTGCCCGCCGGCGTGCGGGAGCGGCTGCGGCGCGGCGAAGCCCGCGCCTTCTTCTTGGGTCGCGGCGAGGAGGCCGAGCGGCTGCGGCGCGTCCGCCGCCGGCGGTCGGGCGAGGAGAAGGAGCGGCTGCGGCGGGCGGGCGAGGAGCCGGAGCAGGCCGCGGCGGGCCGGGGTGCGGGAGCGCCGCGGCGGGGCGTGCGGGGAGCGCGAGCGGCCTCGGCGCGGCGTGCGGGAGCGCGAGCGGCCCCAGCGCCAGGCGCGGCTGCGGGGCGAGCGCGAACGGGAGCGGCCCCAGCGCTGCGGGGTGCGGGGAGCGGGCGCGGCGGCCCGGCGGCAAGTGCGCGACTTGCCGCGGCGAGCGGGGCTGCGGGAGGGCGAGCGGGCGCTGCCGCCGGTGCCGGCGGTCGCGGGTGGCGGTGACGATGCCGCCGCGCTGGGGGCTGCGGGACAGCGGGCGCCACAGCGGCGTGCGGGAGCGCGAGCGGGCCCCGGCGCGGCGTGCGGGAACGCGACCAGGCGCTGCGGCGCGCGGGGCTGCGCGAGCGGCGCCGGGCCGGCGTGCGGGAACGCCGTCGGGCCGGGGTGCGGGACCGGCGGCGCGCCGGCGTGCGGGGAACGCCGCCGAGCCGGCGTGCGGGATCGGCGGCGCGCCGGAGTGCGGGAACGCCGCCGGGCCGGCGTGCGGGAACGCGAGCGGCCCCCGCGGCGCCCCGCTCGGGGGGCTGCGGGGAGCGCGAGCGCCGCGAACCGCGCGTCCGCGAGGCCTTGGCGGGGGCTGGGGGAGCGGCGCGATGAAGTCGTCGACTTGGAGGCCGCCGCCTTGGCGGGACGCGGGCGGCGGCTCCGGCGACGAGCTGGAGCGGTCGCGGCGCGCCGCCGCTTTGGCTTTCTCCTGCCCGCCCCCCGGCGCCGGCTTGGGGGGCGGCGGCGAGGAGGGAGGAGGAGGAAGAGCGGGCGCCGCTGTCCGAGGCGGAGCGGGAGCGGCGGGCGGCGGCGGCGGCTGGGGGCGAGGCGGCCTCGGCGGGCGGCGGGGAGGCCGCCGGGGAGGCCGGCGGCGGGCGGCAGCACCGGGGCGGCGGGGGAGCCGGCGGCGGCGCCGCGGGGCGAAGCGGCCTCGGCGGGCGAAGCCGGTGCCGCCGCCGCCGGCGCTGCCGCGGGCGTCACGGGCGGCTCCGGTTCGGGCCTCCGGGGCGCTCGGCGGCGGCCGGGGGGCGACGGCGAGCGGGATCGGGCTCCGACGGTTTCTGTGGGGGTGGGCAAAGGGGGGGGGGCGCGGTGAGGCCGGAGGGGGCGGGGTGGGAAGGGGGCGGGAAGAGCAGGGCGGCTGGGGTGGAAAAGAGGGCCGCCCCCCCCCAAAAAACCTCGCCCCCCCCGGCGTCCGGGCTCACCTCCGGCTCGTCGCTGCCCTCGGCGGGGCCCGGCTGCGCCGGGGCCGGGGCCGGCGACGGCTCCTTCTCCGGGGGGGGGCGCCTCGGGGACGCTCTCGCGCTCTCTGCTGCGGGGGGGGTCTCGCTGCCCGGGGGGCTGGGGCGGGGCCTTCGGGGCCGTGGCGCTGCGGAGGACCTGCGGGGGGACCGGGGAGGTGTGTGTGTGGGGCCGGGCCGGGCGGGGTGGGGGGGTTGGGGGGGGGGGGGGGAGGCCGGGGCGAGCGGGCAGCTGGGGGGGGGGGGCGTGCTTGTTTGGGGGAGGGGCGGGGGCGGCGGCTGTGGGGCGCCCCACTCACCTGCTGCGGGAGGAGCCGGAGGAGGAGGAGGAGGCGGCGGGCGAGGAAGAGCGCTCGCGGCGGCTCTTCTGCGACGTCGACTCGCTGGTGGATCTGGGGAGAGGAGGTGTGGGGGGGGGGCAGGGGGGGGTGAGCTGAGTTGGGGGGCAGCGGCGGCTGTGGGGCGCAGGGGGGCCGCATCCTGCCGGGGGGTGGGGCGCTGAGCCCCTCGCTCACCTCTTGCGCTTCTTCTCTTTGGACTTGTGTTTGCTCTTGGGGCTCGGAGACCTGGGGCGGGCAGAGAGGGGGCCGTCAGCGAGGCTGCCCCACACGTGGCTGCCTCCCCTCCCCCGCCCCACACAATCCCCCCCTCCTCGCCCCACACATCCCCCACCCCTTGCCCCACACGTTCCCCCACCCCCCCCTTACCGGTGCTTCCGCTTCTTGGACTCCGATTCAGACCTGCAGGAAGGGAAGGAGCAGTAGGGTGGGGTGTGTGGGGCGGGCAGCGTGAGTGTGGGGCTGGCCGTGGGGCTGCCCCACGTTCTCCCCCTCTCCCCGGCTCCCGCCTTCGCCGGCCGTACCTGTGCTTCTTCTTCTTGGAGCTCTTCTTCCGCTCACGCCGCGACGGCGAGTGGCTCTCCGACCTGCGGGGCGCGACGCGAGCGGTGTGATTTAGCGCCAGGGTGGGGGGTGGGGGGCGGAGGGGGTATCCAGGAAGGGAAAGGGGCCCAGGCGTCCGGGGAGGGGTGTGGGGTGGGAGATCCCCTCCCCCCCCCAATCCTCTCCGCGTCCCGCCGCTACCCACCTCCCTCTGTCTTTCTTCTTTTTCTTCTTCTTCTGCTTGGGCGACGGCGACCGGGAGCTGCTCGACTCGCGGGCGACGCTGCGGAAGAGCGAGCGGGCTCCGTCAGCGGGGCCCCGCGGGCGGCCCCGCGCCCCACGGGCGCCCCACGGCGCCGTACCTGAAGGCCTTGGGCGGCTCCGGGGGCCGGGGGGCGGCGGCAGCGGCGGCGGCGGCTGGCAGCGGGGCGCCTCCTTGGCGCGCCGGTTGGGATCGAAGGAGCTGCCGTCCACGTAGCTGTCGCTGATGCCGAAGGCGGCCCGCAGCCGCTCGTTCTTCTTCTCGTTGGCCTCGGCCAGCTGGTGGGTCTCCGTCACCCTGCGCGGCGGCGGCGGTTAGGGGCGGCGGACGGATGGACAGACGGACGGAGGCGAGGGAGACAACCAGACCGGCCCCCTCCCGCTGCCTCTACTCACGTGGGCTTGTGCTCGGGCTGTTCGCCCTCCTTGCCCAGCGCCACGTCCTTCTCCAGCAGCATCAGGCGGAAAGTGGCCACTTTCTCCTGGATCTCGCCCTCGGCGTAACTGCGAGGTGGCGACGAGGTGAGCGGGGGAGGAAGGGGGAGGGGAAACGGGGAGGGGGCCCAGGCGTCCGGGAGGCGCCGGCTTACCCTTGCTCCTCCATGAGCTCGGAGAGCTCGAGGCATTTCAGCTCCACCTTGCGCTTGCGCTCGTGGTCCAGGATGTCCTGGTTGGGTTTCTTCACCAGGCTCGACTCCAGCTTGCGCAGGTCCTCCTCCGACTTGTAGTCCGCCCGCTCCTTCTTGGGCGCAGGGCCGAGAGGTTGCGCTGCACGTAGCCGTTGGTGCCGCTCCCCCGGGGCGTCGGCAGCCCTATCCCATTGTACATGGCGACCGGACGCTGCCAACGCCTGCCGGGGGAGGCGCCCCGCGCCGCCGTCAGGGACCCCCCCGCGGCGACGCCCAACGCCTCTCTCTCTCTCCCCCCCCCCCCCACTGCTCTTCCCGATATCCCCTGCGAAAACGGCTTTTGGGTCCCCCCCCCCCCCCCCTCCGCCATCCGCAACTCTCCTCCCCCTCCCCGCCCCAAGCCCGCTGCTCCCTGCGCCTGTTTTCACCTCACAACTGCGCTCCACCCCCCAAAACACTGTTTTTTTCTCTCCTCAAAACTCTCCTCGCGCTCCCACTTTCACCTCACTACTGCGCTCCAAACCTCTCAAAAAGCGTTCCCCCCCTCAAAAGTCTCTTCACGCTCCCACTTTCATCTCACAACTGCACCCCAACCTTCTAAAAGCTGTTTTTTCCCTCAAAACTCCCCTCGTGCTACCACTTTCCCCTCACAACTGCACTCCAACCCCCCCCAAAATGTTTTTTCCCTCAAAATTCTCCTCATGTTCCCACTTTCACCTCACAATTGCGCTCCAAACCCCCCCCGAAAACTGTTTTTTCCCCTCAAAACTCTTCTCACGCTCCCACTTTCCCCTCACAACTGCACTCCAAAACCTCTAAAAGCTAGTTTTTTCCCTCAAAACTCTCCTCACGCTCCCACTTTCCCCTCACAACTGCACTCCAAAACCTCTAAAAGCTAGTTCTTTCCCTCAAAACTCTCTTCACGTTCCCACTTTCCTCACGATCCCACTTTCCTCACAACTCCAACCCCTCAAAAACTGTTTTTTACCCTCAAAACTCTCCTCACGCTCCCACTTTCCCCTCACAACTGCACTCCAAATTCCTCAAAAACGATCTTTTCCCCTCAAAACTCTCCTCACGCTCCTACTTTCACTTCACAACTGTGCTCCAAACTCTCTAAAAGCTGGTTTTTCCCCTCAAAACTCTCCTCATGCTCCCACTTTCACCTCACAACTGCACTCCAAATCCCTCAAAAAACGTTTTCCCCCCTCAAAACTCTCCTCATGATCCCACTTTCCCCTCACAACTGCACCCCGACCCTCTGAAACTGGATTTTCCCCTCAAAACTCTCCTCACGCTCCCACTTTCCCCTCACAACTGCATCTCAACCCTCTAAAAGCTGGTTTTCCCCCTCAAAACTCTCATGTTCCCACTTTCCCCTCACAACTGCACCTCAACCTTCTAAAAACTGTTTTCCCCCCTCAAAACTCTCCTCACAATCCCACTTTCACCTCACAACTGCACCCCAACTCTCTAAAAGCTGCTTTTCCCCTCAAAATTCTCCTCACATTCCCACTTTCACCTCACAACTGCGCTCCAACCCCCCCAAAAACTGTTCTTCCCCTCAAAACTCTCCTCACAATCCCACTCTAACCCTCGCAACTGCGCTCCAAATTCTTCAAAAACCATTTCTCCCCCTCAAAACTATCTTCATGCTCCCACTTTCACCTCACAACTGCACGCCAACCCTCTAAAAACTGGTTTCTCCCCTCAAAACTCTCCTCACGCTTCCACTTTCCCCTCACAACTGTGCTCTAAAACCTAGTTTTTTCCCTCAAAACTCTCTTCACATTCCCACTTTCCTCATGATCCCACTTTCCCCTCACAACTCCAAACCCTCAAAAACGATTTTCCTCTCAAACACTCTCCTCACGCTCCCACTTTCCCCTCACAACTGCACTCCAAACTCTCTAAAAGCTGTTTTTTCCCCTCAAAACTCTCCTCATACTCCCACTTTCACCTCACAACTGCACTCCAACCCCCCAAAACTGTTTTTCCCTCAAAACTCCCCTCGTGCTCCCATTTTCACCTCACAACTGCACTCCAAATCCCTCAAAAACGTTTCCCCCCCTCAAAACTCTCCTCATGATCCCATTTTCCCCTCACAACTGCACCCCAACTCTCTAAAACTGGATTTTCCCCTCAAAACTCTTCATGCTCCCACTTTCCCCTCACAACTGCACCTCAACCTTCTAAAAACTGTTTTTTCCCCCTCAAAACTCTCCTCACGTTCCCACTTTCCCCTCACAACTGAGCTCGACTCCTCAAAGACCGTTTCTCCCCCTCAAAACTCTCCTCATGTTCCCACTTTCACCTTACAACTGCACTCCAAACTTTCTAAAAGCTGTTTTTTCTCCTCAAAACTCCCCTCATGCTCCCACTTTCCCCTCACAACTGCGCTCCAAATCCCTCAAAAACAGTTTTCCCCCCTCAAAACTCTCCTCACGATCCCACTTTCACCTCATAACTGCGCTCCAAACCCTCTAAAAGCTGGTTTTTCCCCTCAAAACTCTCATGTTCCCACTTTCACCTCACAACTGTGCTCCAACCCCCCCCAAAACTGTTTTTTCCTCTCAAAACTCTCCTCACAATCCCACTTTCCCCTCGCAACTGTGCTCCAAACTCTTCAAAAACCATTTCACCCCCTCAAAACTCTCCTCATGCTCCCACCTTCCCCTCACAACTACAGCCCAACCCTCTAAAAGTTGGTTTTTCTCCTCAAAACTCTCTTCGTGCTCCCACCTTCCCCTCACAACTACAGCCCAACCCTCTAAAAGTTGGTTTTTCTCCTCAAAACTCTCTTCATGCTCCCACCTTCCCCTCACAACTACAGCCCAACCCTCTAAAAGTTGGTTTTTCTCCTCAAAACTCTCTTCGTGCTCCCATTTTCCCCTCACAACTGTACTACAACACCCCCAAAACTGGTTTTTCTCTCAAAATTCTCCTCGTGCTCCCACTTTCCCCTCACAACTGCACCCCAACCCTCTAAAAACTAGGTTTTCTCCTCAAAACTCTCCTCACACTCCCACTTTCCCCTCACAACTGCACTCCAAATCCCTTGAAAGCCTTTTTCCCCCCATATAAATTTGTCCCCAACCCATTCACACACCCGTTTTTGCCCACAGGAGCACCCTAAAACCCTCTAAAATTTTTTCCCTTCAGAACTCCCTACTTCCCCTCTCAACTCCCCTCAACTCTAAACCCTTCCCAAAACCTTTTTTTCTCCTCAAAACTCCCCCTGCACCCGCTTTCCCCTCACAACTGCACCCCAAGCCCTACTAAAACACTTATTTTTCCATCAAAACTCCCTAGTTTTCCTTTAAGCTGCCTCCAACTTCCCACACGCACCCACTTCCCTCTCACAAAAGCACCCAAAACCCTCTAAAAACTTTTTTCTCTCAAGACTCCCTCTAACCTCCTCTGCGCACTCCTTTTATGCTCACAAAAGCGCCAGAAACTTCCCAGAAAACCTTTTTCCCACCTCAAAACTTCCTAATTCCCTCTCCCATTCTCCCCAACCCCTCTGCACACCCACTTGCCCCTCACAACTGCACTCCAAACCCCTCTAAAAACCTTTTTTTTCTCCTCAAAACTCTTCCCAACCCCTCCATACACCTATTTCTGCCTCACAAAAGCATCCAAACTCCGTGAATTTTTTTTCCTTCAAAACTTCCTACTCACTCGCAACTGTGCTCCAAACTCTTCAAAAACCATTTCACCCCCTCAAAACTCTCTTCATGCTCCCACCTTCCCTCACAACTGCACCCCAAAACCCTCTGAAAACCCTTTTTTCCCTCAAAAATCCCAATCTTTCCACACATCCACTTTTCCTTCACAACTTCACTTCAAGCTTCTCCAAAAACTCTTTTTTTCTCTTCAAAATTACTGCTTCCAACCCCCTACATTGGACCCGTTTCCCCCCTCACAAAAGCACCCCAGACCCCTGAAAACACATTTTTTCCCCTCAAAACTGCCCCCAACTTCCTCTGTGCATCCCTTTTCCCCTCACAAAAGCACCACAAACCTCCCGGAAAAAAATAAAACTTTTTCACTCTCAAAACTTCCTATTTTCCTTTTCCACTCCCAACCCCTCCACGTACCCACTTTCCCCTCAAAACTGCACCGCAAATCCCACCAAAAATCTTTTTTCCCCTCTAAAGCATTTTTCTTTGCAACTCCCGACTCCCCCACGCACCTATTTTCACCTCACAAACCACCCAAAACCCTCTAAACCTTTTTTCTCCCTCTAAACGTTTCCAATCCCTCACCAAACCACTCAAATCCCTCTGAAAACCTTTCTCCTCTCTCAAAACTCCCTATTTCGCCTCCTGACTCCACCACGCGCTCACTTTCCCCTCACAAAAGCAGCCCAAACCCTTCGAAACCCCCTTTCCCCCTCAAAACTCTCCCCAACCCCTCCACGCACCCATTTTCGCCTCACAAAAGCGTCCAAAACCCTCCTAAAACATTTTCCCCCCTCAAAACTCCCTACGTCCCCTCTCGCCTCCTGCCCGCTCCCCCGCGCGCTCACTTTCCCCTCACAAAAGCAGCCCAAACCCTTCTAGAAAAAACGCTTCCCCCCCAAAAAAAACTCTCCTCGAACCCTCCACGCACCCACTTTCTCCTCACAAAAGGGCTTAAAAGCTACAGAACCGCTGTTTTTTTTCCCTCAAAATTTCCCCCAACCTACCCACACACACTCGCTGCGCAACACACTTCTTCCCCGACTCGACCCAATTCCCCCCCCCCCCGTCGATGCACCCGCTTTCCCCTCACAAATCCACCCCAACGCCCTCCGAAAACGTTATTTTTCCCCTCAAAACCTCCCTTCCCCCCGCCTCAACGGCCGCTCCGCGCGGCCCCTCCCCCCGCGCGGGCCAACGGCCGCGCCGCGCGTCCGCCCCTCCCCCCACCTCCCAACGGTCGCCTCGCCCGCGGCCCCCCCCCAACACCCACCCGCGACGTGTCCCCGTGTTCTGTTTTTCCCTCCCCCCGCTCGCCCCTCACCAGGCGGCGGCTCCGCTCGCGCCGCGCGGGGACCCTCCCCCGCGCTCGAGACCGCCGCGGCCGCGGGAACCCGGACGAAGAGACGCGAGGCGACGCCACGCGCCCCCGCCTCCCCTTCCGGCCCCTCCCCGCCTCAGCGGCGTGACGTCGGTCACGTCACCCCCCACCGCGTGGCGGCCGACGGGAAATGAAGTGCCGCGCCGCCGCCCCGGCCGCTGCAAAGGTACGAGCCGCCGGACTACAAATCCCGGCGGCCCCCGCGCGGCGCCGCCATTTTGTGGCCGCCACCACCCTCCGCGCGCGGGGCGCGCCGGGAGAGCGAGTGCGCGCGGCGCCCGCCTTCAGGCAGAGGGACGGGTGTGGAGACTACAACTCCCGGCGTGCCTCGCGCTGCCCGCCATCTTGTGCCGGGTGGCGCGGAGCACGCCGGGACGGCGGAGGGTTTTCCCTCCCCCTCCCCCCGCCCCCCGCCCTGCCGTCTACCCAGTCCGCGCAACTGCGGCGCCAGCCAATGAGCGTCGCCCATGTCCTCTCTCCGCCGCCAGCCAATCAGCGCCGCCCGCCGCGGGCGACCAGCCAATCAGCGTCACGTGTGCCCGGCGCTGGCCTCTCGCCAGCGTCTGGGCGCCTCTTCCAGCCAATCAGAGCGAGCCTCCCGCCCCCCCCCCCCCCCACCGAGGGGGCCCAGGCGTCCGGGGGGCCCAGGCGTCCCCGCTGGCGGCGGGCCCAAAAAAGCGGCTTTTAGCCCCAAAACAGCAGCGGCTGGTCGGCTTTTTGCCCCCAAAAGGGCCGAACTGAGGCCGCTTTTGGCTTCCAGAAAAGCAGATTTCATTAATTCGTCTATTTTTTTTACCCAAAAGGGCAGAATTCAGGTGATTTTCCACTGCCCCCCCCCTTCCGCAAAGAGCAGCGTTTTTAGCTGTTTTGGCCCCAAAGGGCCGTTAAAAGCCGGTCGGGCCCCGAAAGGGCCCGAACTGAGGCCGTTTTCCTCCCCCCCCCCCAAAAAAAAAACGGGGCCGAACTGAAACTGTTTTTTTTTCCCTCAAAAACGGCGAATTTCTGGCCGGCGTGGCCCAAGCGCCGAGCTGAGGCCGGGTTTTACCCCGAAACGGCCCGATTTCAGGCCATTTTCCCCACGTACACACACACGCACGCTTTGCACACGCGTGTGCACCCCTTTCGGCCTCCCCCCGGGCGGCCCCCTCGCGCGCGTGCCAGCGCCGGACACCCCCCCCTTCCCCGTCCGTCTGTCTGTCTGTCTGTCCCGCCGCCGTGGGGGGAGGAGGAGGAGGAGGAGGAGGAAGGGGGGGGGGGCGGCCCCGGGGGCCGTGCGAGGGGCCGGGCGGGCGCGCGGGGCCCGGCGGAGGCGGCGTGCGAGGAGCCGTGCGAGCGCCATGGAGGTACGGCCGTGCCCGGGCCCCTCGCACGGGGGGGACGGGACCCCTCGCACGAGGACCGGGTCCCTCGCACGGGGATGGGGGACGGGGATGGGACCCCTCGCACGAGGACCGGGTCCCTCGCACGGGGACCGGACCCCTCGCACGAGGACCGGGGTCCCTCGCACGGGGGATGGGGGATGGGGATGGGACCCCTCGCACGAGGACCAGGTCCCTCGCACGGGGATGGGGGACGGGGATGGGACCCCTCGCACGAGGACCGGGTCCCTCGCACGGGGACCGGACCCCTCGCACGAGGATGGGGCCCCTTGCACGGGGATGGGGGACGGGGATGGGACCCTCGCACGAGGACCGGGTCCCCTGCACAGGGACAGGACCCCTTGCACGAGGACCCCAGGTCCCTTGCACGGGGATGGGGACGGGGATGAGACCCCTCGCACGAGGACCAGGTCCCCTGCACAGGGACAGGACCCCTTGCACGAGGACCCCAGGTCCCTTGCACGGGATGGGGGACGGGGACGGGACCCCTCGCACGAGGACCGGGTCCCTCGCACGGGGGATGGGGGACGGGGACGGGACCCCTCGCACGAGGACCGGGTCCCCTGCACAGGGACAGGACCCCTCGCACGAGGACCAGGTCCCTCGCACGGGGGATGGGGGACGGGGACGGGACCCCTCGCACGAGGACCGGGTCCCCTGCACAGGGACAGGACCCCTTGCACGAGGACCAGGTCCCCTGCACGGGGATGGGGGACGGGGATGGGACCCCTCCGCACGAGGACCGGGTCCCTTGCACGGGGGACAGGGACAGGACCCCCTTGCACGAGGACTGTCTCCCTCACATGGGGACGGGAACCCCTCACATGGGGACAGGGACAGGACCCCTTGCACGAGGACTGTCTCCC
Source organism: Rhea pennata (assembly GCF_028389875.1). Taxonomy (NCBI): domain Eukaryota; kingdom Metazoa; phylum Chordata; class Aves; order Rheiformes; family Rheidae; genus Rhea; species Rhea pennata. The sequence goes on along the minus strand of NW_026907647.1, from coordinate 5,541 downwards.
TCACATGGGGACGGGAACCCCTCACATGGGGACGGGGACAGGACCCCTTGCACGAGGACTGGGACCCCTCACATGGGGATGGGGACAGGGACGGGACCCCTTGCACAAAGTACGGGGTCCCTTGCACGAGGACTGGCTCCCTCACACGGGGATCAGGTCCCTTGCACGGGGATGGGGACCCATCGCACGGGGATGGGCGACAGGACTCCTTGCACGAGGACCGGGACCCCCTCACACGGGGACGGGGGGATGGAGACGAGACCCCCCCCCCTTGCAACGAGGACCGGGACCCCTTGCACGGGGACGGGGGGACCCGCTCGCACGGGGACCGTCTCCCTCGCACGAGGCCGTGCCGGAGCCCGCGTCCGTGTGTCCCGTCCCGTGTCCCCCCCCCCGCAGGGCCGGTCCGTGTCCCCACGGGTGACGGTGACATCGCTGCTGGTGCTGGCGGTGCTGGGCCGGGCGCCGGGGGGGGGGGGCCGGGCAGCCCATCGGCCCCCAGGGTGAGCGCACGGGGGCTCGCACGCTCGCACGTGCGGGGACGGGGGCGCGTGCGGGGGGGAGTGCACGAGGACACGCGCGGGTGCACGGTCAGGCACGAGGGTGCGGGAGCGTGCACGAGGGCGCGCGAGGGACCCATGGCGGTGCACGAGGGTGCACGAGGACGCACGGGGGCCGGTGACGGGCACACGAGGGTGCACGAGGGTGCATGAGGACGCACGAGGGGTGCGCAAGGACACACAACGGTGCCGAGGACACACAATTGTGCACGAGAACGCACAAGGATGCGTGAGGGTGCACGAGGACCCATGACGGTGCACAAGGGCGCACGAGGACACATGAGGGTGCACGAGAACCCATGATGTTGCACGAGGACGCATGAGGGTGCACGAGGCTGCACGAGGACCCATGACAGTGCATAAGGGCGCACGAGGGTGCACGAGCACCTGTGATGGTGCACGAGGACCTGTGACGGTGCACAAGGACCCGTGACAGTGCACGAGGGTGCATGAGGACCCATCACGGTGCACGAGGGTGCACGAGCACCTGTGATGGTGCACGAGGACCTGTGACGGTGCACAAGGACCCGTGACAGTGCACGAGGGTGCATGAGGACCCATCACGGTGCACGAGGGTGCACAAGGACACTTGACAGTGCATGAGGGTACACAAGGGTTGCACAAGGGTGCACGAGGACCTGTGACAGTGCATGAGGGTGCACGAGGACCCATGACGGTGCACGAGGACGCACGAGGATGCACAAGGATGCATGAGGACCCATGATGGTGCATGAGGGTGCACAGGACGCACTGAGGATGCGCAAGGGTGCATGAGGACCCGTGACGGTGCACGAGGATGCACGAGGACCAGTGACGGTGCACGAGACCCGTGACGGTGCACGAGGGTGCATGAGGGTGCACGAGGACCTGTGAGGGTGCACAAGGACGCACGAGAGTGCGTGACGGTGCACGAGGGTGCGTGACAGTGCACGAGGGTGCATGAGGGTGCACAAGGACACACAAGGACGCGCGAGGGTGCACGAGGACCCGTGATGGTGCACGAGGGTGCATGAGGGTGCACGAGGGTGCACAAGGACCCGTGACGGTGCACGAGGGTGCACAAGGACATATGAGGGTGCACGAGGACCCGTGACAGTGCACGAGGATGCACGAGGACCCGTGATGGTGCATGAGGGTGCACAAGGGTGCACGAGGACCCGTGACGGTGCACGAGGGTGCACGAGGACGCATGAGGGTGCACGAGGACCCGTGACGGTGCACGAGGGTGCACGAGGACGCATGATGGTGCACGAGGGTGCATGAGGGTGCACGAGGCTGCACGAGGACCCGTGACGGTGCACAAGGACGCACGAGGACCCTATGAATGGTGCACGAGGGTGCATGAGGGTGCACAAGGACCCGTGACGGTGCACGAGGACGCACGAGGACCCGTGATGGTGCACGAGGGTGCATGAGGCTGCACGAAGACCCATGATGGTGCACGAGGACATGTGAGGGTGCACGAGGGCGCACGAGGACCCATGATGGTGCACGAGGGTGCACGAGGACCCGTGATGGTGCACGAGGACACGTGAGGGTGCACGAGGGCGCATGAGGACCCGTGACGGTGCACGAGGGTGCATGAGGACCCGTGATGGTGCACGAGGACACGTGAGGGTGCACGAGGACCCGTGACGGTGCACGGGGTGCATGAGGGTGCACGAGGACCTGTGATGGTGCACGAGGACCCATGATGGTGCACGAGGACACGTGAGGGGTGCACGAGGGCGCACGAGGACCCATGACGGTGCACGAGGGTGCATGAGGGTGCACGAGGACCCGTGACGGTGCACGAGGACCCGTGATGGTGCACGAGGACCCGTGACGGTGCACGAGGACCCGTGACGGTGCACGAGGGCGCACGAGGACGCCGGGGGCGACGCCGGCCACCCCTCCCGCCCCACCCCCGGTGGCCTCACGCGTCTCCTCCACCCCCACCCCACCCCGTGCAGCGCCGGGGGCCCCGTGCGAGGCGGCGCCGCGCGACTGCCAGGACGTCTACGCCCGGGGCGCCGAGGCCGACGGCGTCTACCTCATCTACCCCGGCGGGGCCCGGCCTGCCCGTGCCCGTCTACTGCGACTGAGCACCCAAGGCCACGTCTGGACGGTAACGCCCCCGCCCCCGCCCCGCGACGGAGGGGCCCAGGCGTCCGGGCGCGGCCGCCGCCCCTCACCGCCTCGGTCTCCCCACCCCGACCTCCAGGTCTTCCAGAAGCGTTTCAACGGCTCCGTCAGCTTCTTCCGCGGCTGGAACGACTACCGGGCGGGCTTCGGGCGGGCCGACGGCGAGTACTGGTTGGGTGCGTCCTCCACGTCCTCCACGTCCTCCGTCCTTTCCATCCCTCCGTGTCCTCCACGTTCTCCGTCCTTCCATCCCTCCGTGTCCTCCACGTCCTCCACGTCCTCCGTCCTTCCGTCCCTCCGTGTCCTCCACGTCCTCACGTTCTCCGTCCTTCCATCCCTCCGTGTCCTCCACGTCCTCCACGTTCTCCGTCCTTCCGTCCCTCCGTGTCCTCCACGTGCTCCACGTTCTCTCCTTCCATCCATCCTCCGTGTCCTCCAACGTCCTCCACGTTCTCCGTCCTTCCAATCCCTCCGTGTCCTCCACGTTCTCCATCCTTCCATCCCTCCGTGTCCTCCACGTCCTCCACGTCCTCCGTCCTTCGTCCCTCCGTGTCCTCCACGTCCTCCACGTTCTCTCGTCCTTCCGTCCCTCCGTGTCCTCCACGTTCTCCATCCTTCCGTCCCTCCGTGTCCTCCACGTCCTCCACGTCCTCCGTCCTTCCGTCCTCCGTGTCCTCCACGTTCTCCGTCCTTCCGTCCCTCCGTGTCCTCCATGTCCTTCCATGTCCTCTCTGTGCTTCCATAGCTGATGTCCCCCCACGCTCCCCATGTTCCTCCATGTTCTCCGTGTCCTCCATGTCCTCCACGTCCCACATGCCCCCCCGGGCGCCCCCAGCCAGCCCACACCCGACACCCCCCCCCGGCTGCCCCCCCCCAGGCCTGCAGCACCTGCACCTGCTGACGCTGCAAGGGCGCTACGAGCTGCGCGTGGAGCTCGAGGACTTCGAGAACAACACGGCCGCCGCCACCTACGGCACCTTCGCCCTCTCGCCCACGCCATCAGCGGCGAGGAGGACGGCTACACCCTGCACGTGGGCGGCTTCGTGGACGGCGGCGCCGGTGAGGGGCCCGCCGGAGGGGGTGGCAGGGGCGGCACGCGGGAGGCAGGAGGACGTGGGCGCCGGGGATGGGGACAACAGGGCCACGCGGTCCCCTGGGTGGGGGTGGGGGCAGTGGGGGGGGGGGGGGGGGGCAGGTCGGGTGGGAGGCAACAGGTCAACCCCGTGAGAGGCAACAGGTCAACCCCCGTGGGAGGCAACAGGTCAACCCAGAAGGGGCAATGGGGGGGGGGGGGCAGCCTAGAGGGGGCAACAGGTCAACCCAGAGGGTAGACAACAGGTCAACCCAGAAGGGGCAATGGGGGGGGGGGGTCAGCTTAGAGAGGGCAACAGGTCAACCCAGAAGGGGTAATCGAGGGGGGAATCAGCCTAGAGGGGCAGCAGGTCAACCCAGAAAGGGCTATGGAGGGGGGGGGGGGGTCAGCCTAGAGGGGTCAACAGGTCAACCCAGAAAGGGGCTATGGGGGTGGGGGTCAGCCTAGAGGGGGCAACAGGTCAACCCAGAAGGGGCAATGGGGGTGGGGGGTCAGCCTAGAGGGGCAACAGGTCAACCCAGAAGGGGCAATGGGGGTGGGGGGGGTCAGCCTAGAGGGGGCAACAGGTCAACCCAGAAGGGGGCAATGGGGGTGGGGGTCAGCCTAGAGGGGGCAACAGGTCAACCCAGAAGGGGCAATGGGGGTGGGGGGGGGGTCAGCCTAGAGGGGGCAACAGGTCAACCCAGAAGGGGCAATGGGGTGTGGGGTCAGCCTAGAGGGGGCAACAGGTCAACCCAGAAGGGGCAATGGGGGGTGGGGGTCAGCCTAGAGGGGGCAACAGGTCAACCAGAAGGGGCAATGGGGGTGGGGGGGGGGTTCAGCCTAGAGGGGGCAACAGGTCAACCCAGAAGGGGCAATGGGGGGGGGTCAGCCTAGAGGGGGCAACAGGTCAACCTAGAGGGGAGGCAACAGTCAAACTGGGGAAGGGCAACAGGTCAACCCGGGAGAGGGGCAATGAGGTCAACCCAGAAGGGGTAATGGGGGGGGGGGGGGTCAGCTTAGAGGGGGCAACAGGTCAACCCAGATGGGGGGCAGCAGGTCAACCCAGATGGGGGGCAGCAGGTCAACCGGGGGTGGGGGGGGGGAGAGCAACGGTCAACCCCGGGGTGGGGGGGGAACTGGGCAAACCGAATGGGGGACAACTGGTCAATCCAGTCCATCCCGTGCGCACGCGCACCCCCCAGTCCGACCCGCCCCCCCCCCCCCCCCCCCCCCCCCGAGTCTGACCCATGGCCCACGGCGTTGGCCAACACGTCAACCCCGCGGCTCGGGCTTCCCGCAGGCGACTCGCTGAGCTACCACCGCGGGCAGAAGTTCTCCACCTTCGACCGCGACCAGGACGTGTACGTGCAGAACTGCGCTGCGCTCTCGTCGGGCGCCTGGTGGTTCCGGAGCTGCCACTTCTCCAACCTCAACGGGCTCTACCTGGGCGGCGCGCACGCCACCTACGCCAACGGCCTCAACTGGGCCGCCTGGAAGGGCTTCAACTACTCGCTGCGCCGCAGCGAGATGAAGATCCGCCGCCTCTGAGGCCGCCGCCCTGCCCCGGCGTCCGTCCGTCCGTCCGTCCCGTCCGTCCGTCCCCCGCCGCTGCCACCCGCCGCCGCCGTCGGTCTCCCCCCCCCTCTCCGCCGCTGCCGCTTCCAATAAATCCCCGGTCCGGTCCGGCACAGACGAGAGACCGTCGGCGTCAAGCGCGTACGAGCCGCTCCGTGGAGCCCCCCCCCACCCCGGCTCTGCTCCTGGTGAGGGGGCCCAGGCGTC